>NC_064644.1:96007095-96310126 GCF_023864345.2 Schistocerca serialis cubense
TACATGCTTTATGCGGCAGTTTTGCTACATGAACAGCGAAAATGTAATAAGTGGTAAACTAATTCCTTTCGTCATTTTATGGGGGGTGTTAGGGAGGAAAAGTGTCGTAAAGGTTTGAAGGTGCGTTGCAAGTCACCAAGTGCTCTCATTCGCAAATACTGGATGAAGAAAGTCTGGCTAATCGCTCGTCATGAGCTACGCTATTATTTCATATCCACCTCTACCCGTTTGATAGCTAGATGGTTCTAACCACCAGAGCTATTTTTTTTTTCACACAATAACTGCTATGTCTACCATGTTTGGTTGAAATCGGTCCAGTAGTGTAGCAAGAGATTTGGAACATACGTACGAGTGGCTTTCAACAAGTAATGCAACGTATTTTTTTCTCGTTCGCTTTTCGTTGAATAAATGCGGAATTTGATGTGGGACCTTGTGGAATATTCCCGCTTCAGCCCCTATAGTTTCATGAAGTTCCCATAAGTTGCGGCGCTACACTTAGCCTTCAAAATGGTGCCTGTAACAGAAGTGCGATAGAAGCAGACATCTAGCACCGATTTTCATTTGACGGAAAAGTAGAGCATCGCTGATAATTATGGGCAGAATGTCTGCAGACTTTTGGCAGTGAACAAAAGCACGCCGGGTCATTGGGTGAGGCGTCTGTCATCATTTCAGTAAAGTCGCGCAAACCTGTCCGAACTCTCGCGTACCGGACGGCTGCACACAGCTGCGGCTCCTGCCATGTAGGAACGTGCGGACACTCTCATTTGACGTGATCTACGGATCACAGAAACCTCGCTGCCCAACTGGACTTTTCTATTGGTAGTGCTGATACGCTCGACTAGCATTTGGGGTACTCAAAGGAGTCTGCCCGCTGGGTTCGTCGTCGCCTAACAGAAAACCATAAAGAGGAACAAAGGACCATCTCTGCGGAATCTGCTGTGCGTTATGAGGTCGATGGTGACAATTTCTGTCGAACATCGTCAAAGCTGGTGAAACGTGGATTCATCAGTTCGAATCGGAAGGAAACCTGCACTCCATGGAGTGGCGCCACACCACTTCTTCTCCGAAGAAAGTGATAAAACCCGCATCCGCAGCCGGTAAGGCCAAGGCGACGGTCTTCTGGGAATCTGGCGGGGTTATTCTGTTCGACGTCCTCCCGCATGGTACAAAGATTAGCTCTGAAGTGTGTTGTGGATATCCTCAGGAAATTCAATTCATCGCAAAAAAAGAGCAAACGAACTGCTCGTTCTCCATGACCACGCAAGGCGTCACACGTCGGTGCTCCCCGAGAGAAGCTCGCGAATCTTCATTGGTTTCTTCTTGTTCATCCATCCTACAGCAAGGATCTCTCACCTTCCGACTTTCATCTGCCAAATGAAGGATACACTCCACGGGAAGCAGTACGTGGATGATGGGGAGACTGTTGATTAATCAAGACGTTGGTTCCGATGTCGACCAATAGCAGTGCGATGCGGGCATACGTACAGGTACTCCCAGTGAAGTGGCGTGAGGCTGTCGCATGGAGTGCGATTATTTTGAAAAATAAGGTCTCGTAGCCGAATGAGTAATATGACCTACTGGAGTCCTGAAGAAGCCAACCTTCTTCCAGAAAAAAAAGTTGTTGCGTTACTTATTGAAAGTCCCTCGTACAAACATTTTTATAGTATGCTTGAATATTTTATATGCTTATCTATGACATGGTAGAGAACAACAGTATTCTCCTTAGGATGGCCGAACAACAGTATTCTCCCCAGGGCGACCACTTTACCCACAGGGGCACTGAGTTGCCGCTAGCAGGGGAACCTCTGTCTCTGCACCCGCGGCGCTGGCAGCTAAACACCCGCGGATGGCGGAGCTGCGACGTGATTCTCGCCCTCCCTCCACCCCAACCCCCCACGTCGCCCACCAATTACTGTCGCTCCCGGCAAACAAAGCGCGCGACACGTCCGCGCTCAAAGGCGCTCCCCTCCCCGCCAATCTCCCACCTAGCCGCGCCCCGCCGCGTGTTGACACAGCCAGCAGCGTCCTGGAGCCGCCGCCAGCTGCAGAGCCCGGCTGGCACGATCTGGCCAGGTCCGGAGTCACACTCCCTCACTCGTTTCCGTTCCCTGGTCGTTATTTCATTCCCCCAAAGAGCGGCTGGCCTCTGATTCTAACTTCCCTTCGTCCGCA
Organism: Schistocerca serialis cubense; assembly: GCF_023864345.2. Classification (NCBI taxonomy): domain Eukaryota; kingdom Metazoa; phylum Arthropoda; class Insecta; order Orthoptera; family Acrididae; genus Schistocerca; species Schistocerca serialis. The sequence goes on from NC_064644.1 coordinate 96,009,268, forward strand.
GCTCGTGGTCGTGCGGTAGCGTTTTCGCTTCCCGCTCTGGGTTCCCGGGTTCGATTCCCGGCGGGGTCAGGGATTTTCACTGCCTTGTGATGACTGGGTGTTGTGTGATGTCATTAGGTTAGTTAGGTTTAATTAGTTCTAAGTTCTAGTCGACTGATGACCACAGATGTTAAGTCCCATAGCGCTCAGAGCCATCTGAACCATTTCTTAACTTCTCTTCACCTTCTTATCAACGCGAAGTGGTTTGAAACAAACATTTAAGCATAGAACAGCGCAGATTATGATACTCTGACGGAAATGGGAAGTTTCACAACTTAAACAGCTTGGCTGGACGCTACAAAAGTGACACTTCCGTATTTTCATGACTGTGAGATATGCCGATTAAAATGCCATCCGTATGCGAGCTTATTTTCAGTACCAAAAAAGCCATTCCCGCGTAAACTTGTAACCTTACTGTTATATCGTTGACCTATCGATAGTCGCCTCTCTGGTGAGGGTACAGTGCATCTGTCGATTCGTTGCTCAGTTACTGTGAGGCGCGGGCATCGTGCAGTATTCAGAATGAGATTTTCACTCTGCATCGGAGTGTGTGCTGATATGAAACTTCCTGGCAGAGTAAAACTGTGTGCCGGACCGAGACTCGAACTCGGGACCTTTGCCTTTCGCGGGCAAGTGCTCTACCAACTGAGCTACCCAAGCACGACTCACGCTCCGTCCTCACAGCATTACTTCTGCCAGTATCTCATCTCCTACCTTCTAAACTTTACAGAAGCTCTCCTGCGAACCTAGCAGAACTAGCACTCCTGAAAGAAAGGATATTGCGGAGACATGGCTTAGCCACAGCCTGGGGGATGTTTCCAGAATGAGATTTTCACTCTCCAGCGGAGTGTGCACTGATATCAAACTTCCTGGCAGATTAAAACTGTGTGCCGGACCGAGACTCGCCCCAACACAGCTACGACAACACAGAACTTGCCCTCGAAAGGCAAAGGTCCCGAGTTCGAGTCTCGGCCCGGCACACAGTTTTAATCTGCCAGGAAGTTTCATCGTGCATTATTGATGACGTGGCTGCAGCACGTATTTCCCAAGTTACCGTGATGTACATCAAAATGTTTGCCAAGCAAGTTGTACATTACATATCGGTTCAGCTCATTATTAATGTTTATGTAAAAGTAAAGATTTTCAATCTCGTGTGTCAGAAGGTCAATAATCAACCGCTTCCGGATGGTTACGGGAAGATAATGTGGACTGGATTGACTAATTACAAGTTTCAAGAGAAAGAAACCTGTATGGATGGACCGTTTGAATACCACGAGCGTAGGTACTTTCTCGTTTCGGATATCGCACACCGACTTTTTGAAACATCCATGTCGCAATTCGGTCACCTATATGCTCGCTTAATGAACAAAAGAATTTGAAGTGGTTGAAAAATATCAGCAAAACAGTTGCAAACCAAAGGTTTATTCAGCCCTTAACACAGGTATCGATATTTATAAACATTTCTTCTTCAGAAGGACTGGGACTTGATACATCTCCTGTTGGCAAATTACATCAACTGAAGCCGAGCGGCTCTTGTCATATACAAAATTCATGTGAAAACCACAATCATTACGGTTTCAGCTAACGTAATTTACCATCATGTAAAGTAACAAGGCCCTCTTCTTCTGAAGATATTTTTATAAATGTCGAAAACCTAGGTCAAGGGCTAAATAAACTTTTGGTCTGCAACTATTTGGCTGCCTTCTTCAATCTCTTCAAATTCATACAGTTGCTGAATCAAAGTCGTGTTTAAGATTTATTAATTTCGGAATTGTTTAGTACTGACTGGAAAAACTGATTTTAGGCGACTTATAAAGCACCTTTTGCACAATGGGTTTCGATAGTGTTCTACTTTGCACCTGCTTAAAATGGATAATATTCCTGCAACAATAACTTTAGTATGTCACAACAGATTACGTGATTGGGATGCAAATACCAACTAAGTCAGTTATGGGATGTTAATCCTGAACAGTGCAGAATATACTGGATCCTAGCAGACTAAGTAGCATTGTTTGCTTGAGTGGCTCTGCACCTTGTTAGATAATAATTATTGTGGGACATATCGCAGCAGGCAGTGTAAGGAGAGAAGAGCAACCGTCGCGGGAAAAGACGGGGTTTAGGGACGCGTTCGTCAAATATCCAGCACCGTTCCTGTAATTAGGGAGAATCAGTCTATATATAACTACTTCCCCCTCCCCCCCCTCCCCCCAGCAGTCGTGTTACAAGCTCACTTGGTGACAAATCAGTCACTTTTGTGCGCGCTCACTGATGGATCGTTAAGCATTTTTAGGTGGTGCTTGAAAGAGCTCAAAGTCATAATTTATTTTCTTTCTTAGTCTGCAAAATTTAATTTGAAAGTACTGTGTTGTTTTGTTGGAGTGGAGACAATACTGTTATCACGCGAAAACGACTCTGAAGCTATTTGGACTTAAACTGTAATAACGCTGATTGCCTTGCTCTGTACCTCTGTGAGATCCACAGCGCAGTGGACAATGGCGCTCAGGTTGATTCAGTGTTCCTTGATTTCAGTAAGGCATTTGACACAGTGCCGCATTGACGTTTAACTAAAAAAAAAAAAGACGAGCTTATGGAGTATCGGAGCAGACTTGCAATTCGATTCAAGATTTTCTTGTAGTAGAACTCAACACGTCGCTCTTAACGGAACAAAATCGACAGACGTAAGCGTAATATACGGAGTACCACAAGAAAGTGTGATAGGACCGTTGCTGTTTACTATATATGTCTAGTAGCAAGCGTCGGATGCTCTTTAAGGCTATTCGCAGATGATGCAGTTGTCTATACCAAAGTAGCAATGCCAGAAGATACTAAGAATTTGCAGGTCGACCTGCAGAGAATTGATGATTGGTGCAGTCTGTGGCAGTTGACCCTGAACGTCAATAAATGTAACATATTGAGCATACATAGGGAACGAAATCCACTACTGTATAGCTACATGATTGATTACAAACAGCTGGGGACAGCGTTTGCCGTAAAATATCTAGGCGTAACTATCTAGAGCGACCTTAAGTGGAAAGATCATATAAAACATAGTGGGAAAAGCAGACGCCAGACTCAGATTCATCGGAAAAATCTTAAGGGAATGTAACTCATCCACGAAAGAAGTGGCTTATAAGGCGCTTTTTCACCCGATTCTTGAGTATTGTTCATCTATCTGGGATCGGTATCAGGTAGGACTGATAGAGGGGAGAGAGAAGATCCAACGAAGATCAGCGCGTTTCGTCAATGAATCTTTTAGCATGGCGAGTGAGCGTTACGGAGATGCTAAGCAAACTCCACTGGCAGACGTTACAAGAGAGGCGTTGTGCATCACGGAGATATTTACTACTGAAATTTCGGGACAGAATTTTTCAGGAGGAGTGGGACAATATATTGCTTCCCGCCACAGACATCTCGCGTCTTGATCACGAGGAGAAAATTCTAGAAACTTGAGCCAATACAGAGGCTTACCGACAATAATTCTTCCCACGCACTATTCGCGAGTGCAACAGGGTTGTAGCGATCAGACAGTGGTACCGAAAGTACCCTCTGCCACACACCACTAGGTGGCTTGTGGAGTATGATGTAGATATAGATGAAAAAATATCTCAGAGTAAAAAATCTATTTACGCTTTACAGAGAAAACGCTTACATTATGCGTAAATGGGTATGAAAACATATAAACGTCTGTTAAGAAAAAATATTTCAGCAGCGAAAAGTCAGAATTATCTGACAAGAAACGTGATTTTCGATTTTATTTGGTTAGTTAGAAAGAAAAGAAAATACAAACGATACAGTAAATGGGCGCTGTCTACTGTGAACTAGATATTGCTAGATGTGTTTGCAAGTATATGTATTTTCTCGAGTAAATAAATATGTATACCGTGACAGAGTTCGAAGACACTTTTCATATTTTTCAGTTCTCAGAAGTGGAGAGAATGTACCACAAAACTTTTGATACGACATTTCTGGGCTGTCGTTTGTTGAACAAAATATGAACTTAATAAGTGCTGGAGCAGATTTGTGACTAGATACAGAACTTCCTTGCAGGCAGAACTTGACACGTCGATGTTATCACAACAAAATTGACAGATGCACAGGTAATGTTCCAGACCAGCGCGCGTAAAGGAACTGATTTTCCGGTGCTCACACCTCGGGTTTTATTGGCGATCAAAAGTTAGGCTCAAGTGTTCTGGAAAGCCCTTGGGCTATAGACTATTTTCATACCCAACAAAAGGATTGTATTAATGCAACTGTTCTACATTACAGGGTCAAAGTATGAATATTATGCACTTTCTCCTACTTAAACAAACGGAGAATCGGTTGGTTCTTTTTGTATTTGATGTGCTCTACGGTGGGATTTTTGGCACTTATGGAGGCACCATTAGTTCATGGGTGGTTCCTCGGAAAAGTTTTTTACTATATTTTCGCCGTCACCAGCGGACCAAAATTCAACCGAGGATTCCAAGACTGTTATGCACAACAAATGGCTGAAATTTTTACTATACATTCCTAAGATCTGGCTCTCGAACAACCTTTAAAATTTTCTTCATATCTCTATCGATTTCTGAGAAACAGAGGTTCAAAGTTACCCTACTTGTACACGTAACATAGTACGTAAAATCCGGTGTGAGGGGAAAACGTAATTTATAAGCTGACGTATCGCTGAGAAATATGCTGTTAAGCGTCTATTATCATCTGGAAACCTCATTTCGTAGTACTAAACCACACGCAAATTTTTTTGCTCGTAAAATCCGGTCTGAGGTGTAAAATTAGTTTTGCATTAGTTCAATTTCCCATGTAAACTATATAAATTTTGCTGACCAGTATATTTTTTCCATGTGAATTAGATTCCCTGCTGCAGTAGGGAAAAAAAAAAGACCACCAACGAAAAAGTGCTCCTATCGGAGCGCAGAAAGTGAGATTATGTGCTTGTTTGTTTAAAAGACTGACTGAAAAGTGGGGTACCAGCCGCCTCATTCCACGTCCTTCAGCCAGCACTTTTAAAAATGATCCCCAAAATACTGACGTGCGAACATATTCACGCTTTTGCATGCTAAGTGAGAAGAAGACAGTGGTAGTGGCAAAGAGACAGAAAAGTACTAAATACTAGAAGATAGCAAATAATGGTTGCGGCATAGAAAGAGTGGAGGAGACCATAACCACAAGAGAGAGAGAGAGAGAGAGAGAGAGAGAGAGAGAGAGAGAGAGAGAGAGAGAGAAGCACACGTTAGCAGTGGAACATAGTTGACAGTGACCAGTGACAGAACAGTGCTAGGAAAAGAGTGAAGGAGACATTGCGGGAGGGAGGGGGGATAAAAAGGAGAAGGAGAAAGTTAAACAGGATGAGACCTAGTAATAAACAGAAAAGGAGTATTTGACAATGAGAACTTGGAAGAGAGAGATAGTGACAGGGAGAGGACACAGCAGCAGCAGGAAGGAAGGAAGGAAGGGTGGGGAGGAAGGAAGGTGTGAGGTGTTAGTGGAGAGAGAGAGAGAGAGAGAGAGAGAGAGAGAGAGAGAGAGAGAGAGAGAGAGAGAGAGAGACACTGGCATTGACAGGAAACTGTAGCAGTAGGACAGAACGAAGGAGACTGTGGCTGTGAGACAGGAGACAGTGACAGAGAGAGAGACAAAGATGTAATGACAACGAATTGGACTGAATGAGTGAGTGAGTGAGAAGGCACAACTGGGAGTGGATAGGTATGAGCGACTAACAGCGATGGGCTAGTAGATATAAGTTACAAGTAGGGGAGCTTGTGGGAGTTTGAGGTGGGTTAAACGCTAAAAAAATTGCAAATATGTTCGCGTGCCAAAATTTTTGGGAGAAATGTTGAAGGTGCTGAGAAAGGTTGAATGAGGCAGCTGGTATGCCACTTCTCAGTCACAATCTTTTTAATAAACAGGAACGTATTCGCATTCTTTGTTCTCCAATAGGAGCATATCCCAATAAGTTCCTAGCTTAATGAAGGAAAAGCTACAGGCACAAGATAATTGCTGCAGGAACTGGCAGTTGACCTTGACGTAAATAAATGTAACATACTGCTCATAAATAGGTGAAGATATCCCCTAATGTTAGATTACACTATTGCCGACAGACTTCTGGTAACGGTAATAACCGCAACTTACGTGGTAGCAGCCACCCAAAGAGAACTAAAATAAAATGATCTCATGAAACCAACTGCAGGGAAAGAAGTTGCCAGGCTGAAATCCACGGAAAGAATCTGAACAAAATGCAACCTAATGAAATTTTCACTCTGCAGCGGAGTCAGGGCTGATATGAATCTACCTGGCAGATTAGAACTGTGTGCCGGACCGAGACACGAACTTGTTACCTTTGCCTTTCGCGGGCAAGTCCCTAGTTCGAGTCTCGGTCCGGCACACAGTTCTAATCTGCCAGGAAATTTCAATATGTAACTGACGCACGAACGACGCTGCTTGCGAAAGGCGCGTTCGACCGATTCTTGTGTATTGTTACGATTATAGGATTGACAGAAGAGACACAGAAGAACCAATGAAGAGCGGTGCGTTTCGTGTTGGAATCATCTGGTCGTCTCCATAGCGTTACGGAATTTCCCAACGAACCCCAGTGGCAGACTCTACGGTCGCTGGTTCGAATCCTGCCTCGAGCATGGATGTGTGTGATGTCCTTAGGTTAGTAAGGTTTAAGTAGGTCTAAGTTCTAGGGGACTAATGACCTCAGATGCTAAGTTCCATAGTGCTCAGAGCCATTTGAACCATTTTTGCTCCGAGCCATTTGAACCATTTTTCCCAGAGCGTTTGTTCCGGAAAGGGCCCGACAACATACTTCTGCCACGCACACACGTCTCGCGAAATTATGACAGCAAAAAATATCAGAGACATTATAACGCACACGGGTTTCCATCGTCAGTCATTCTCTCCTCGTGCCATTCTTGAATGGAGGCGAGAGGGAGGGAAAACGTGAAGGTATCACAAGTACTCTCTACCACAATAAGATATCGTGAGTTCGTCTTGATGGAAAACACTTCTGTTTTATTTTTTTTTTCGGAGCTAGTTTCAACGACAATAACGTATTTATCAGTGGGTTTTCCTTTATTCTAAAACATGCAAAATTAGCATCGTTAGAAACATTACGAAACATTATTACATGTGTACTTTCTGTTTACAAGTATTGTGTTCTGTAACTAGTTTTATAATATCTTATTTACTGTAAATCAAAAAATGGTTGAAATGGCTCTGAGCACTATGGGAGTTAACATCTGAGGTCATCAGTTTCCTAGACTTGGAACTACTTAAACCTAACTAACCTAAGGACATCACACACATCCATCCCGAGGCAGGATTCGAACCTGCGACCGTAGCAGCAGCGCGGTTCCGGACTGTAGCGCCTAGAACCGCTGGGCCACAGCGGCCGTCTACTGTAAATCACAGAATTGTTTATACGTATGTAGCGGTTTTTTTGGGATATTTCCTGTCTTTTGTTGCCATTCCTTTGGAAGACAGCACGTCACCTGCAACTGCGGCTGTTACCAACAAATATGACAGTACGAACTTACATATGTCAGCGTCATATTATTGGGAATTGTAGTGGCGTTATGGATACAGTTTTTTAATATATTAGCTTGTTACGCAATTTGTCACGTACTCGCGTTCGTTGGTCGGCTTGAAATTTCTTTTACGCACAGAAAAACTTAACTTTTCACCTTCATCATAATGCAAAATATGACACCATCTCGGCTGTATGCGCGTGTCGCCAGTATCCTATACTGCGATAAGGTTTTGAAAATTGTAGAACGAGTTCTGACGACTTATGTACCTTAATTATGTCTGTGGGTGCAGATGCAGAATTCATGTTGTTTTTGTTGTAATTGCAAGAGCCAGGAAATTTAGTTTCTTGTTTCCTTCAATCTCCATTACGAAATGGATTTGTGGTGTACTTTGCTGATGTTTGTGTGTAGCTCATGTATGCTATTTCGTGTTTTATCTATGAGTTATAATGTCATCCACGTATCAGAAAAAGTATAATGCGTTGTACACTTTTTGTTTCAGAATGTTGTTGAATATTATGTTCTCCATATGATGACCTAAGAAAATGCTGCCTGAAGTTCCACTGATGGGGGACACCACACTACCATGCATCGTAGGATGGCTTGTGGAATGTAGATGTAGGGGGACATACCGATTAAAGAACTACACTGAGGTGACAAAAGTCGTTTGACACCTCCTGATATCGTGTCGGACCTTCTTTTGCTCGACGAAGTGCAGCAAGTCAACTCGGCATGGACTCAACAAATCGTTGGAAGTCCCCTGCAGAAGTATGGGCACATGTTGTTTCACTAGTTGTCCGTAACTGCGAAAATGTTGCCAGTGTAGAGTAATGTCCATGAACTGACCCCTCGATTAAGCCCCATAAATGTTCAATGGAATTCAACTCGGGTGATCTGAATGTTCTTCAAACCAATCGCGAACAATTTTGGCCTGATGACATGGCGCAATGTCATCCATAAAAAATCCATTGTCGTTTGGGTGCATGAGGTCCACGAACAGCTGAAAAGGGTCTTCAGTAGTCGGACACAACAGTTTCCAGGCCATGAACGTTTCACTTGGACTAGAGGACCTAGTCCATTCCATGTAAACACAAGCCACATCATTATGAAGCTACCATGAGCTTCCACACTGCCTTGTTAACAACTGGTCTCTGATGGCTTCGTGAGGTCACCGCAACACTCGAACCCGACCTTTACCTCTTACCAGCTCAAATCGGAACGGTTTTCCAGTCGTCTAAAGTCCAACCAATATTGTCACCAGCCTTGGAGAGGCGCTGCAGGCGATGCACTGTTAGCAAAGGCATTCTCGCAGGTCGTCTGCTGCCATAGCCCATTAACGCCAAATTTCACCACACTGTCCTAACGGATACATTTCTCGTACGTCGCACATTGATTTCTGAGGTAATTTTACCCATTGTTGCTTGTCTGTTAACACTGACAGCTCTACGCAAACATCGCTGCTTTCGGTCGTTAAGTGAAGCCCATCGACCACTACGTTGTCCGTGGATAGAGATTATGCCTCAAATTTGGTATTCTCGGCAAACTATTGTTACTGTGGATCTCGAAATATTGAATTCCCTAACGATTTCCAAAATATAGTGTCCCATGCATCTACCATTCCACGTTCAAATGACTGCTCGTCCAATGCGCTAACCTTTCTACCTTGTGTAGGCGATACTCCCGCCATCTGTGTACGTGCATATCGCTACCCTATGACTTTAGTCAGCTCAGTGTAAGCTGCAAATTTTTACCCGAGCTCTGTGCAAGATCGCCCGGTCTAAAACAGTATTTACCTTTTCCCCTAAAAGGGGAATTTTTAGCTCAGGAATTCAAACGCCTGCCCTTCTGCCGCCAACCCTTGTGAACGAGTGTGCACAGCTCTAGCCGGCGGCATCGCCGACTCTTTGACTGGCGATGTGGGCGCCGCGGCGGCAGTCATCAATCAATGCGGACTTAAAGCCGACCCCGGGGACCACCGGCCCAGCAGCCGTGTAACTCAGCCACACGTCACAATGGCAGCGGGTAATGGCGCGTCTCGCGTTCCCAGTGGGCATTGTTTACACGGCGCGAAACTGTGTCACAACGCTATGCGATTTAAACATTCCACGGGGACGTGAAGCACTGTGACGAATCGCGTCGGCAATAATTTGTTGTCAACGTATTTCTTTTCCTGTGTCAATTGTACATGAAATGTAACACAGACAAATTGAAGAGCACGCCGTGTCAGTGGGATGCATAAGGCTTCTTATTATGCTACAAATACACTCCTGGAAATGGAAAAAAGAACACATTGACACCGGTGTGTCAGACCCACCATACTTGCTCCGGACACTGCGAGAGGGCTGTACAAGCAATGATCACACGCACGGCACAGCGGACACACCAGGAACGGCGGTGTTGGCCGTCGAATGGCGCTAGCTGCGCAGCATTTGTGCACCGCCGCCGTCAGTGTCAGCCAGTTTGCCGTGGCATACGGAGCTCCATCGCAGTCTTTAACACTGGTAGCATGCCGCGACAGTGTGGACGTGAACCGTATGTGCAGTTGACGGACTTTGAGCGAGGGCGTATAGTGGGCATGCGGGAGGCCGGGTAGACGTACCGCCGAATTGCTCAACACGTGGGGCGTGAGGTCTCCACAGTACATCGATGTTGTCGCCAGTGGTCGGCGGAAGGTGCACGTGCCCGTCGACCTGGGACCGGACCGCAGCGACGCACGGATGCACGCCAAGACCGTAGGATCCTACGCAGTGCCGTAGGGGACCGCACCGCCACTTCCCAGCAAATTAGGGACACTGTTGGTCCTGGGGTATCGGCGAGGACCATTCGCAACCGTCTCCATGAAGCTGGGCTACGGTCCCGCACACCGTTAGGCCGTCTTCCGCTCACGCCCCAACATCGTGCAGCCCGCCTCCAGTGGTGTCGCGACAGGCGTGAATGGAGGGACGAATGGAGACGTGTCGTCTTCAGCGATGAGAGTCGCTTCTGCCTTGGTGCCAATGATGGTCGTATGCGTGTTTGGCGCCGTGCAGGTGAGCGCCACAATCAGGACTGCATACGACCGAGGCACACAGGGCCAACACCCGGCATCATGGTGTGTGGAGCGATCTCCTACACTGGCCGTACACCACTGGTGATCGTCGAGGGGACACTGAATAGTGCACGGTACATCCAAACCGTCATCGAACCCATCGTTCTACCATTCCTAGACCGGCAAGGGAACTTGCTGTTCCAACAGGACAATGCACGTCCGCATGTATCCCGTGCCACCCAACGTGCTCTGGAAGGTGTAAGTCAACTACCCTGGCCAGCAAGATCTCCGGATCTGTCCCCCATTGAGCATGTTTGGGACTGGATGAAGCGTCGTCTCACGCGGTCTGCACGTCCAGCACGAACGCTGCTCCAACTGAGGCGCCAGGTGGAAATGGCATGGCAAGCCGTTCCACAGGACTACATCCAGCATCTCTACGATCGTCTCCATGGGAGAACAGCAGCCTGCATTGCTGCGAAAGGTGGATGTACACTGTACTAGTGCCGACATTGTGCATGCTCTGTTGCCTGTGTCTATGTGCCTGTGGGTCTGTCAGTGTGATCATGTGATGTATCTGACCCCAGGAATGTGTCAATAAAGTTTCCCCTTCCTGGGACAATGAATTCACGGTGTTCTTATTTCAATTTCCAGGAGTGTATATGATATTATCAGTTCTGTAGGAGGCATTCAGTAATTATCAATGGTGTAGTCTTGTTGCAGAAGGATTTTACTAGCCTACATCGCAAATGTCTGCGCATTGATAACTAGTGCCAGCAAATTAAACTTCAATCTCCAGATCACTTAGTAGAATGTGATACTGTCTACATCATTCTTTGTAATGAAACATTTTATCATAACTATTTTACAATTTAGTTTACAGTAAAGGTATTATTTAACGCCCATCAGAATTATGTAATGCAGTAGGTACATCAAAATAATATAAGAAGCATTTAGCAAAGTAAATTTCTTGCTGTAGGACGTCAGAAGATGTGTTCCTGCTGATACTACCTAGCCGTCAGCTGGGACACATCTTCTGACATCGTACTAGGCGAAATGTATTTTGCTACCTGCTTATTATACCACATTTTACGACATTTCATAATGTTACTGAGCGTAAAATAATCCATTTACTGTGAGTTAAATTGTAAGACACAGTTTTGACAAAACGTCTGACTATGAAGACCGATGTAAGCAATACCGATTTGTACTAAGTGATATGAAAATTTCAATTTAGTATGCTGAAATTGCTTATCAATGTACATACATTTGCGATCAAGGTTAATAAAGTCTTCCCAAAACGAGGCAACACCATTTTAATCCGTCTCCAGTGATGTAATTATTGCAAGACGACCGGTTTCAACGTCTATGTGCGGTCGTCTTCAGGACGGACAATAGTTACCGAAGCAATTCCTCTCATTTGTCGAATCACCTTTTGTCATGCTGAACATACGGTGACATCATTGTACGTGGGTACAAGCCAAACCACGAGTTTTCACAACAATATCCGTCAACTTATAGAAGCCGCCCAAAACTATGTCTTGAAAGATCGTTGGCAATTTTATGAACTCGCTTCGGTTTAATGACGACGACGAGGTCAACCCTAACATTTTCTGAGTAGAGTAATGAACTTGACTTCAGCCTTAAGGTTCATTTGAACATAGTAGTACGTCACTACGGATGCATTGTATTCAACTGTGGAACTAGAAACGATGGAGAGGCTTCGTCCCTGCAGGGTTCACAACCCCACAACAGGGTACAGCAGTCCACTCACCCCACCGCCGACACACACCGAACCCAGGCTTATTGTGCTGTTCGGCCCCAATGGATTTCCTCCCTCCAAGGAACGTCTCACACGTGACGAGTGTAACCCCAATGTTTGTGTGGTAGAGTGTAATTTTGATGTGAGCGTACGTGGAGAAAGTGTTTGCACAGCAATCGCCGACATAGTGTAACTGATGCGGAATAAGGGGAACCAGACCGCATTCGTCAAGGCAGATGAAAAACCGCATTAAAAACCATCTACAGACTTGCCGGATACGCCGGGCGGATTCGTGCTGGGGACCGGCACGCCTTCCCGCCCGGAAAGCAGTGCGTTAGACCGTGCAGCTAACCGGGCTGGCAGGCCTGGTCTTACTGAAGGTGGTATAGCTTTGAGTTACCCGATCTCTGAACTGCTGGTTATATGGGCTACGGTTCAATATCTGCATCTACAGGGTGTTTCAAAAATGACCGGTATATTTGAAACGGCAATAAAAACTAAACGAGCAGCGATAGAAATACACCGTTTGTTGCAATATGCTTGGGACAACAGTACATTTTCAGGCAGACAAACTTTCGAAATTACAGTAGTTACAATTTTCAACAACATATCCACCATGGGTAGCAATAATATGGCGTAGTCTCTGAATGAAATTACCCGAAACCTTTGACAACGTGTCTGGCGGAATGGCTTCACATGCAGATGAGATGTACTGCCTCAGCTGTTCAATTGTTTCTGGATTCTGGCGGTACACCTGGTCTTTCAAGTGTCCCCACAGAAAGAAGTCACAGGGGTTCATGTCTGGCGAATAGGGAGGCCAATCCACGCCACCTCCTGTATGTATCGGATAGCCCAAAGCAATCACACGATCATCGAAATATTCATTCAGGAAATTAAAGACGTCGGCCGTGCGATGTGGCCGGGCACCATCTTGCATAAACCACGAGGTGTTCGCAGTGTCGTCTAAGGCAGTTTGTACAGCCACAAATTCACGAAGAATGTCCAGATAGCGTGATGCAGTAATCGTTTCGTATCTGAAAAATGGGCCAATGATTCCTTTGGAAGAAATGGCGGCCCAGACCAGTACTTTTTGAGGATGCAGGGACGATGGGATTGCAACATGGGGCTTTTCGGTTCCCCATATGCGCCAGTTCTGTTTATTGACGAAGCCGTCCAGGTAAAAATAAGCTTCGTCAGTAAACCAAATGCTGCCCACATGCATATCGCCGTCATCAATCCTGTGCACTATATCGTTAGCGAATGTCTCTCGTGCAGCAATGGTAGCGGCGCTGAGGGGTTACCGCGTTTGAATTTTGTATGGATAGAGGTGTAAACTCTGGCGCATGAGACGATACGTGGACGTTGGCGTCATTTGGACCGCAGCTGCAACACGGCGAACGGAAACCCGAGGCCGCTGTTGGATCACCTGCTGCACTAGCTGCGCGTTGCCCTCTGTGGTTGCCGTACGCGGTCGCCCTACCTTTCCAGCACGTTCATCCGTCACGTTCCCAGTCCGTTGAAATTTTTCAAACAGATCCTTTATTGTATCGCTTTTCGGTCCTTTGGTTACATTAAACCTCCGTTGAAAACTTCGTCTTGTTGCAACAACACTGTGTTCTAGGCGGTGGAATTCCAACACCAGAAAAATCCTCTGTTCTAAGGAATAAACCATGTTGTCTATAGCACACTTGCACGTTGTGAACAGCACACGCTTACAGCAGAAAGACGACGTACGGAATGGCGCACCCACAGACTGCGTTGTCTTCTATATCTTTCACATCACTTGCAGCGCCATCTGTTGTTGAAAATTGTAACTACTGTAATTTCGAAAGTTTGTCCGCCTGAAAATGTACTGTTGACCCAAGCATATTGCAACAAACGGTGTATTTCTATCGCTGCTCGTTTAGTTTTTATTGCCGTTTCAAATATACCGGTCATTTTTGAAACACCCTGTACATACGAGGGGCGTTCAGAAAGTAAGCTCCGATCGGTCGCGAAATGCAAACGACTATGAAAATCCGATAAAGCTTTGCACAGATGTGTTGGGTAGTGTCTCTAGTATAACCCCAGTTAGCATCACGTCGCTCTTCTCATTTCTGAGCTCGCAGTGAGTGCGTAAAGATGTCTAGAAAATAGTGTCTGCCACCAAGTACGAGGGCCTGGTGAGAAATTTCGCCTGAAGCTATGCAGCTAACATTACATAACTGTCGTGCTATTTGGTCTTCACGACAATTCTCAGCCGCATTCTGCAGGGGCAATGAAGATGCTCCTGCATCGTTTTCAAATGGAAATGTTAGATTACCCACAATACAGTCCGCAATTGTCTCCCCCTGAGTTTCATCTCTGGTCACATGAACCGCTGTCTTTGAAGACAACATTTTGACACAGACAACGAGGTGTTGGCCAGCGTGGAGAATTGGCGGAAAGCACTGGCGGCTGCCTTCTATGATGAGGCTATTGAAAAGTTGGTACAACGCTATGACAAAAGTCTAAGTCAGAACGGCGACTACGTAGAGAAGTAGCTGAAAGGTGTAGCTAATTGTTACAAGTAAAACATTTCTGATGTTCACTGTGGTTTCAATTTGGCAATCAATCGGAGCTTACTTTCTGAACAGGCCTCGTACATACTCCGCAACCCCCCAGCAGGGTGGATGGAAGAGGGTACCGTATACCACTATTAGTCATTTCCTTTCGTGTTGAACTTGCAAATATAGCAACGGAAAAACGACTGTCTACAAGCGTCCGTACAAGTCGTAGTCTCTCTGATCTTTTCTTCGTGATCCTTGCGTGAATGTACATTGGCGGTTGTAGAATGGCTCTTTAGTCGGCCTCAAATGCCGGTTCTCTAAATTCCCGCAACAGCAACACGTGTAAAGAGCGTCGCCTTCTCTTCGGGAATTTCCTTTTGAGTTCCCGAAGCATCGCCCTAATACTTGCATGCTGATCGAACCCATCGGTAACAAATCTAGCAGCACAGCACGCCTCTAAATTCGATGTCTACCTTTAATTCGACCTGGTAGGAATCATAAACATTCAAACAGTGCTCTAGAACGGGTCTCACTAACGTTCTATATATCTTCTCCTTTATACATGAGGTATTCTTCCCTAAAATTCCCTGGAACCAACCTGATGTATTCAATTTCACATCGCTTTGCAACGTTACGCCCAGATATTTGATCGGTGTGCCTAGGTCAAGCAGCACCCTACCAATGCTGTACTCGAACGTTAGTTTTTCCTACTAATTCGTATTAACTTACATTTCGCTACATTTAGAGCACGCTTCCATTCGTCACAGCAACTAGAAATTCTAAGTCATCTCGTATACTCCTACAGTCACTCATGTTCGACACCTTCCCGTGCACCGCAACAACATCAGCAAACGACCACGGATTGCTGCTCACCCTGTCAGATAAATCATTTATGGATATACAGAGTAACAGCTGTTCTAGCACACTGGAGCATTCCTGACGGTACCCGTATCTCTGATGAACTCTCGCCGTCTAGGACAACGTACTGGGTATACTAGTTATAAAGTATTCGAGACACATATCTGGGAAACTAAAACTTATACTTGGACCTTCGTCAGCTGTGAGCTGTGAGGCATCGTGTGAAACACTTTCCGGAAACCTAGGAATATGGATCTTTCTGTTGTTCTCCATCCATGGTTTATAGGGTATAATGGGAGGAAAGTGCAAGCTGGGTCTAAATACGTGCTTATTTTGGACAGAAACTTTTCTGTCTCAAGGAAATTTATTATATTCGAACACAGGATGTATTCGAGATGAACTCCGAACTACAGTTGTTGTGACGCGAGTGAGTCAACGCATGCCAATAAGATCCCATGCAGTACTAAGAAGTAACCTTTTATTCCAAAGGAAAACAGAAAATTGACAAACACTGGCCTCGGGCATGCGATTCCAAAACGTCTGAAGACATACAAATCTTCCAAATACACCAGAGAGAGTCCAGTTGGACGTCTATCACTGATGACTGTAACTTAATGTTCTCACATAAATAACGCCAGATGACATATACCGTCCCACAAGCATGGGGTGAGTGACTCTGAGGTCGATGGAGGCGATGGCTCCAGGGGCAACTGCTGGCTACTAGTGGCGGTACTGTTGTGCTCATCCTCTTTGGCTAGCGCTGCAGTAGGAACTGCTAGGAAAGAACGCTGCACTGAACAGATTATCAATCGAAACTCGGGACACTGCGAGGTGTAGATCTTTTTGGCTTTACGGACTGGACTCGATAGCGGCTAGGCGGTGTCTTAAGTGCTTGCCCAGAGAGCGGATACTTGTTCCGTGCTCGGTGGACTCGTTAAAGGGGGATGAAAAGTAGTGGCCGTGAATGCAGTGCTACTCATGGCGATAGGGTCGCCGTGGGTGATGACACTGGCTCCACACTTCTTTCCTGCTGATCGCCGGAGGCAGACTCCTAAACACACCAGAGTGTTTTGGCTCTGAGCACTATGGGACTTAACAGCTGTGGTCATCAGTCCCCTAGAACTTAGAACTACTTAAACCTAACTAACCTAAGGACATCACACACATCCATGCCCGAGGCAGGATTCGAACCTGCGACCGTAGCAGTCGCGCTGTTCCGGACTGCGCGCCTAGAACCCCGAGACCACCGCGGCCGGCCAGAGTGTTTTGTTCGGCCACTGTGTTGATATACAATCTAGCCTGCGTTGTGGCTGACAAGCTGTGCCTGCCAGCCCGCGTAGTCTAGCCTGTGTTATCGTTGTGCGGCAACCCGCCGATCTCATCTGTACTGCAAGGTAGCTGTGGTTGCAGGCGATAGCCCGAAATACAGAGGGAGACCAACTTCTCATTTTTCTCATTGGAAGATCACTAGAAGCGATCTGGCAAACAACAAGTATTGAAATCCTTAAGGGATTTTTGTATTTAAGCCTGGTATGTAGAGGAAGAATTCTGATTGGCGAGTTTCCAGAAACTGATCCGTTGTAGATGTTACTTCAGTCTCAGTCTGCTGCTGTCTGTCATCGTCTGATAGTCTGTGCTGTCGTACTCTGGAACGAAATCTAAGTTTGGAAATTCGACGAGAATCTTGGAGCGAAGTGGAATTGACGTTGTTTTCCTTTAGAAAGCAGGAACCGGATGCTCGAGACTCGTTAGTTTTACGCAAATGACAACTTGGGGAGGGTAAATAACTGCTTCGTCCACAGCGTAAACATTGGCCAAAGGCTGGCTCTCAAAGTTTACCTCAGATGGGCGCCCACCAACACACCACCAGAACTGTGACCATCAGATGCGACCTCCTCAAAACAACGAACGAATACACTGGTTTCTTAGCTTATCGCTATTTATAAAGGAAAACTGATAAGCGTTTTATCCTTTGACACTTGGAAGCACTCAACCCACGTTACAGACGTGTTCTTATAATCTGCTCAGCTAACTGCGTGGCACCCACATGGTGTATATGTGAGCAAAACCACGTAAAGTTACTGATGTTAACTTGGAGTGGTACCAACCTAACGTAGTTGGGGCCAACAACTGATTGGGAAGACGCAGGAGTGGGTTGTAAGGGGGTTTGCATAAAGGACACAAGTAGACAGCAGTAAAGAAAGCAGGAGACGTTTTGTCCAATAAATTTCATATTATGATGGCTTTACGATTCCTAGGGAGCGATACTTAATATACGAAGAATGTGTCTAGATTCTTCACTTTATACTGGTGATTGACAGTTCGTGAGTATTCTTTCACAGTATTATATGCATCTATCTTCTAATGTTCTCAAATTCAAGTTTTTAGCAATTCAAGTTTTTAGCTCTTTCGTGAGTCAAACAAGCCTCCCTCCTTTCATCTCTTAATTATTTGCATGTCTTCCGTTAGTCCTATGTGATATGCGTCCCACTTGCTCGAGCAGGGGTCTAAGAAGTGACGCATACATGTTTGTACGCTGTCTTTGTAGACCGACTACGTTTTCGGAGTGTCTTGTCAATGAAATAAATTCCACCGTCTGCTTTACCTACGCCTGAGCCTATTTCATCATTCCATATATTTCCACAATGTTTTGTATTATCGTATATGGTTTTGTTGTCTGATTCTATCTTTGAATCTCTGAGACTGTATTCATACATTACATCTTTTAATTTTGTGAAATACAAAATTTTACATTTCTGTGAATTCACAGCAAGTTTCCAATCTTTGACCTCCATCACAATCTTATTAATATATATCTGAATATTTCTGAAGGTTTTTTGGGTACTTATTAGATGCAGATAAATCCATTACCTGCGAAAAATCTGATGCTACTATTACTACTATATGCAAGGTCATTAATATACAATATGAAGCACAGGTGTCCTAGCATACCACCTTGGGGTACACCTGAAATTGCTTCTACTTCTGTCAGCGATACTCCATTCAATATAAGGTACTGTGTCCTCCCTACAAAGAGATCCTCAGTCCAGTCACATATCCCCATAATAAAGGCCGTGTGATGCCGAGTAAAATGCTTTTCGGAAGTTAATAAAAACTGCATCCATCTAGTTGCTTTGACCATGGGTTTCAGGGTGACCCCTGAGAAACGTGGAACCTGCATTTCGCATGATCCATCTGTTCATAATCTATTGGCTTGTAGTAAGTCATTCCGTTCGAGATACATTGATAACTGCTTAATCGCTCATTTATTTGTGACTAGAGTACGCTACAACGTCGCTACTTATTCAGATTTAACATTACCTGAAGCCATGTGTTCCCCATGGTAGGCCACTGCCTGCTTTATGGCGCTACGGACTATGGTCTCTGAGGAGCTCTGCTACTATTCTGGAAGAAGGGGACTCATCTCAGTAGCCTGCATAGTGAAGAACTGGCCAGTCCCCGGGATAATCAAGTTGCCCTACAGTGTTCCAAAGGTACGCACCGTTAACTACCGCTTCACAGGGAGAGTACTACACATTTGTGGCTAGTTGGGGTATCCGCTTCCCTCAGAGAGTTGATACGAGAATGTTTGGTGGCTGGATTAAAATGATAAACTTCAAAATATAAGCGGTAAAAAAATGCTATTGAAAACAAATTCTAACTATTTACAGTACTTGTTCATAAACAATATTTCTGATTATGTTACGTAAAAATTTTCGAATTTCCCACTCTAGAGAAAGCTATATATAGTTGACGATGAGAGAAGCAGGACTCTCTGAGACTGATGCCGCAACATTTTATTGTGTGTTCTTACATTTTGTTAATTGTAATACTATAGGCTGGATTGGATATTTTAGTCTTTTAAATTGGAATGGCAGTTAATTAGAGATGAGGGGTGTTCTGGGGATAGATAATCTGTGTCCTTTGTACTTTCCAGTCATAAGTTCGGCTTCGATGACATTATTCGATAGCTGTTTGACGATCATCCTTTTTCCATTACATAGTTTTCATGATATGAGATTTTTGAGTAGCATGATCGAGTATTCAGGTTTACGTCGAAGGCAGTATAATGACACTGTTGGTACTAACAAAGAGTTTAGTAATTCTATACGAAAGTTCGCACTATCTTCAATTACCTACAAGTGTGTATTCTCTGTTCACCGGGAATTTTCTTTTGAATATTGAAGTTTATATCATCGACAATATTATTTTTAGTTGGCAAAATTGCCCTTTCAAATAACCAGTCAGGATTGCTGTAATTGTGAATAATGTTTGGATAAATTTGGCCGATGAGTTTATTTTCAGCAGTGGCTATGTTGCAGAAATCACAGTATGGATGTGCCTTCGCTTATTTGTAAAAGTTGTTGAGCAAAATGTGCTGCTGTTTCGTTTTTCGCTAATTCAACTCTTATATTTTTTGTTAGTCGCAGTATTTGTATGTGGCCAGCGAAGTGATTATTTTTTTAAAACATGCACTGATCTCGTCTGCTACAAACTTTTCACCCTTTACTTTCGATTTATATTGTCACTGTTTCGCTTTGACTACTCACACTTCACTGTTGGGTTTTGCTCACGCACTACTCTGCTTTTTTGGATCCTCCTTTCATCACTGATACGAAACTGACACTCGAATCCACGACGGGTCTTGCGTTATATACTCCTACCAATGGGTAGCCCCAACAGTGACGAATTCCAGAAGATACCAAAAACGCTTCGAATGGTCCACAATGTTCCAGAACATTCCACAACATTCGAGAGTGTTCTGGCATATTCCGCAATGATATGGCCTATTCCAGGATGTTCCCGAACATTCTGGAATCTTTCCCATTGTTCCAGCTTCTTTGGAGTTTGGAAGGACGACGTGAGGTATTAGCGGAAGTTGTGACGACAGATCATGAGTCATACAGGCGGCAGTTCAGTTGGTAGAGAAGTTGTCCTGGAAAGGCAATAGTCGCGAGGTGGGAGATGTGGTCATCTCGCAATTGCTGTACGGGTCTCATCTGGTTGTGGAAACCCATATGTAGCAGCTGCACGTTCCAGCACACAGTTGGTGACATGTATCTGCGGCGCGCGGTTTAGAGATCTTGTTCAAGGCTAGCCTGCTATCGGTCTGTGCACTGTATTCACTGTGAAATCTTCATTCCATACGTGTAAATGTTCGCGTGTTTCAGTTGTGATTTATTGGACAAAATATAGTGTATAATACACTACTGGCCATTACAATGGCTACACCAAGGAGAAATGCAGATGATAAACGGGTATTCATTGGACAAATATATTATACTAGAACTGACATGTGATTACCTTTTCACGCAATTTGAGTGCATAGATCCTGAGAAATCAGTACCCAGAACAACCACCTCTGGCTGTAATAACGGCCTTGATACGCATGGGCATTGAGTCAAACAGAGCTTGGATGGCGTGTACAGGTACAGCTGCCCATGCAGCTTCAACACGATACCACAGTTCAACCAGAATAGTGACTGGCGTATTGTGACGAGCCAGTTGCTCGGCCACCATTGACCAGACGTTTTCAATTGGTGAGAGATCAGGAGAATGTGCTCTCCAGGGCAGCAGTCGAACATTTTCTATATCCAGATAGGCCCGTACAGGACGTGCAGCATGCGGTAGTGCATTATCCTGCTGAAATGTAGGGTTTTACAAGAAACGAATGAAGGGTAGAGTCACGGGTCGTAACACATCTGAAATGTAATGTCCACTGTTCAAAGTGCTGTCAATGTGAACAAGAGGTGACCGAGACGTGTAACCAATGTCACCCCATACTATCACGCTGAGTGATACGCCAGTATGGCGATGACGAATACACGCTTCCAATGTGCATTTACCGCGATGTCGCCAAACACGGATGTGACCATCAAGATGCTGTAAACAGAACTTGGATTCATCCGAAAAAATGCCGTTTTGCCATTCGTGCACCCAGGTTTGTCGTTGAGTACCCCGTCGCAGGCGCTCCTGTCTGTGATGCTGCGTCAAGGGTAACCACAGCCACGGTCTCCGAGCTGATAGTCCACGGTGCTGCAAACGACGTCGAACTGTTCGTGCAGCTGGTTGTTGTCTTGCAAACGTCCCCATCTGTTGACTCAGGGATCGATACGTGGCTGCACGATCCGTTACAGCCATGCGGATAAGATGCGTGTCGTCTCAACTGCTAGTGATACGAGGCCGTTGGGATCCAGCATGGCGTTCCGTATTACCCTCCTGAACCCACCGATTCCATATTTTGCTAACAGTCATTGGATCTCGACCAACACGAGCAGCAATGTCGCGATACGATAAACCGCAATCGAGATAGGCTACAATCCGACCTTTATCAAAGTAGTAAACGTGATCCTACGCATTTCTCCTCCTTACACGAGGCATCATAACAACGTTTCACCAGGCAACGCCGGTCAACTACTGTTTGTGTATGAGAAATCGGTTGGAAACTTTCCTAATGTCAGCACGTTGTAGGTGTCGCCACCGGCGCCAACCTTGTGTGAATGCTCTGAAAAGCTAATCATGTGCATATCACAGCATCTTCTTCCTGTCGGTTAAATTTCGCTTCTGTTGCACGTCATCGTCGTGGTGTAGAAATTTTAATGGCCAGTAGTGTATATATGGTGTATAAAGGAGACAAAAGTCATGAGATAGCGATATGCACAAATACAAATGGCGGCAGCATCGCGTACACGAGGTGTAGAAGGGTAGCGCAGTGGCGAAGCTGTAATTCGTACTCAGGTGATTCGCGGGAAAAGGTTTCTGACGTGATTATGGCCGCACGCCGAAAATTAACAGACTTCGGTTGAGGAATGGTAATTGCAGCTAGAGGCATAGACATTCCATTTCTGAAATCGAATTCAATATTCCGACATCTACAGTGTCAAAGTGTGCCGACAGTACGAAATGTCAGACCTTATCTCTTACCACAGACAATACAGTGGCCAACGGCCTTCACTTAACGACCGAGAACAGCAGCGTTTAGGTACAGTCGTCGGTGCTAACAGACAAGCAGCTGTTCATGTAATAACGTCAGAAATCAATGTGGGGCGTACGATCAACGTTTCCGTCAGGAAAGTGCAGCAAAATACGGCGTTAATAGGCTATGGCACCAGACGGCCGGCTCTAGTGCCTCTGGTAACAGCAGTACTACTACAACGTCTCTCTTGGCTTCGTGACCATATCGGTTGGAGCCTAGAGGACTGAAAAACTGTGCACTGATCATATGAGTCCCTGTTTCAGTTGGTAAGAACTGATGGTAGGGTTCGAGTGTGGCACATACCCCACGAAGCCATGGATTCAGGCTACCAAGCCTGGTGGCTTCATAATGGTGTAGGCGTGGAATGGACTGGGTCGTCTGGTCCAACTGAACCTATCATTGACTGTAAATGATTACGTTGGTTACTTGGAGATCATTTGCAGCCACTCAATGATGGAAGTTTTTGGATGACAATGAACAATTCTTCGTTGTTGGTTTGAAGAACATTCTGGGTAATTCCAGCGAATAATTTGAACAGCCAGGTCACCCGACATGAATCCCATCGAAATTTATCGGACATAATCGGGAGTTCAGTTCGGGCTCAAAATCCTGTACCACCAACCCTCTCGCAGTTATGGACGATTGTAGATGCAGCATGGCTCAATATTTCTACAGGGGACTTTCAACGACTTGTTTAGTCCATGCTACGTCGATTTTCTGCTCTACGTCGGGTGAAAGGAGGTCCGACGTCAGCGTATATGTAACATTGTCATCAGATTCATGTAACACCTCACGCAACTAGCTACTAATAGTAGAAAATGTGACTTTCTTTCAAATCCAGTATGGTATTATCCGTTTGCTCACCCTTTTCCCAGTACAGTCTTGCCACCCTTCTGCTTTGTTAATTAACTGTATCAGTATTTGTATGTACTATGATGTCATTATTCTATCAGAGTTCCTGCTAACAAATTACTCAGCCTCGTTGATCTCATGTGAATGTATACAGAGAATGTAAATGTTACTTCACTCTAATCTGAACTTGATCTACATATTTATAGATTCTGTTCCATTTCATGTTAGGTATTGTAAATGTAGAGCTACCAGCACACTAACCCAACAACATGGGCCAATTTTGATGTCATTCAAATAATTAATTTTCATTAAAAAATCAGCGTTTCCACTGATAACACCATTATAGATTGTGAGTAGTTGGTACAGCGTAATTTTATTTTGAATTGCTTATCATTTATGAGTTAAGATCTTTGAATTGTTGGAGGGAAGTGGAAATTTGTGATGTATCCTTTGTAAATATTTAACGCTGTGTTTAAATAATGGAATTTTAGAAAATATGTCTGGTTGTGAAAACAAAATTATATGTAGAAAATTGGTTCATACTTGGGAATTTTTTATTGTGAAATAAAAAAGACGTAGGGAACCCACCCCCCCCCCCCCCCCCTGCTGCTGAAGGGGCTTGGCGTGACAGAAGACGTGGAAGAGGCGGTCAATTTGGGCGGTAACAGAACGAGCACGTTAGGCAGTCGGTGGCCAGCAGTCGCATAGTCAACACCGTATGTGCCAAGTGAGGCGTTCTGAAAACAAATCTATGATGTAAAGGCCTCGGATGTGGTTCCGGCATAAAATGGTGCTCTCACATCTGGAAAGGCTCTAAAGATGATGAATATGTCGCCAAGAAGAACTAAGTAGATCTTAAAACCGCCAGAACAAGACCTGATATCCACCACGTGCTTTCCGCCACTATTGCACCACTGCTTCACCTACTTTGGAAAACACATATGTATTCCAGTATGAACAAGTGTGCTGGTGTGTGCTTTTACAATAATAATTCAAGTGTTGCAAAATCTGTGTTTGAACTTTGAAACTGTCCTCTTCATGATACCAAGCAGGGTCCTATCCTAAAAGTGTTAAAGACCGAGTATCCTGTTTATGAAGAAATGCTAATTTGTTTCTACTTAAAGGTGCCTAAGTTTCAGTTTTAAAGTACGTAAAAGTTGCTAGTTAAATCATTTGTTTCAAAGATAAAGAGAGTGGCACATATTTTAAACTCATGAAAAAGCTTTGTTTTTATTTGAATTGCTACTACTTTGACTGTGCCAAAGTTTAGTGTCAAAGAGTATAAATGTTGTTAGTTAAAGCTACTTGCTTAACAAGTAATAAAAGAGGCACATAATCTTGAACCTACTGAAAACTTAACTTGAACTTTAATTTATTTCCGAAGCTAAATGAGAATATTGCTAGTGTAAATTGTTATAAAGCATTGAGGGCTAAATATTCTTAAGTAGGGTTGTAGTTCAGCATTTACGTGATGCAAATTGTTTCTAAAATTTGTGCATAATTGTTTATTAAGGAAGGAACTGTTTAAGGGCCCCACTTTAATCTTTGATAGTAGGAAAAAGTTAATTTCAATTCTGTTTTTACTATTGAAATCTGAAACGTTTCTACAGTGGAGTGAATATGAAATGTGATAGTACAGTGTTATTTTTCTGCATTTGTGGTGTATATGTGTTGGTCCAACTTGATCTGTTTTCCGGAATGAGGTTTTCACTCTGCAGCGGAGTGTGCGCTGATATGAAACTTCCTGGCAGATTAAAACTGTGTGCCCGACCGAGACTCGAACTCGGGACCTTTTCCTTTCGCGGGCAAGTGCTCTACCATCTGAGCTACCGAAGCACGACTCGCGCCCGGTACTCACAGCTTTACTTCTGCATCTCGTCTTTGATCTCTTTTCTTGTGCCAATTAGTCTCGCGAGATCTTCAGAACAGTTTGTGCTGAATTAATTAAAGGCTGAGGTAATAACTGTTATTACTATGGGGAAAGTCACATTTACATTGCTGCAACAGATTATCTGTGCAATTGATAGCTACTGCTACCCACTTATTAAAAGGTTCCTTTACGCTATATAATGTCATTTGCCTCTCATAGAACTGTAGCTTCAGTTATTATGGTTTGTTTTCCAGTAACATTTTTAGCTGCTGTAGCAAATAATGTTATCAATTAATGTTTATTCTTACTTATGTATAGTACACTTGTTATATGTCTTTTACCTTTTATGGAACGATAATTTCAGTGACTTAGAGTTGCGATGCCGTTAATAGTCCGAACTATTGTAATAAACTATTTTCCAAAATAATCTCAGTTAAGATTTTCTGGTTTTAAGTCAGTATTATTCCGCACGCGCATGCGCGCGACCACTAGCTGAGCTCGCTGCGTCGCTTCCCGCGGCGCCCAGGTACGACTCGGCGCCCGCGGCCTGCCTGTCTGGCCTGTTTGTGTGGCCTATCGGCAGAACGTTAGTAGAAGTGACGCAGTCTTATGACTATGTACTGTACTACTAACATTTGAAGTTTGACAAGGCCAATATCTGGCATGTTTTAACTTTAATTTTATATTGTGACATTTCTGAAGATGGCTGCATTATTATAGCCGAAAACTAGGTACTATTTCTTTGCTTATGCAACTGGAGGCTGAAAGTTAACATTATATATATATAATCTCCATTGAGAATAAGGTTTTCGCCTTATTATGGCTAATTAGGCTGGCGTCCAGTTTGTTTGTTTGTTTCTTCTTCTTCTTCTTCTTCTTCTTCTTCTTCTGTAGTGGTCAATCGAATGATTGATTTGCAATAGCTACAATGGCAGCGTGTCTCCATTCTGTGCGTCTTTCAGCTTTTCTCTTCATTTCTTTATAGGTGTTACATTCCACATCTTTCACGATTTGATCCATGTACCTCAGTCGTGGTCTTCCTCTTCGTCTTTTTCCCTCGACATATCCCTCTATGATTGTGTTCAGGAGTCCTTTATGTCTTAATAGACGGCCTGTAAATTGCACTCTTCTTTTAGCAATGAAACTCCAGAAGCTTCTCTTCTCACCTGCTCTTTCCAGAACCTCTTCGTTTGTGACCTTGTCGATACATTTTATTTTTAACATTCGTCTGTAGCACCACATTTCAAAAGCATTTAGCTTCTGGTCTTCCTCTGTCCAGAGAGTCCATGTTTCACACCCATAGCATGCCACACTCCACAGGTATGATTTCAAAAATCTTTTCCTGATTTCAAGGCTGATGCTCATAGATGTTAAGATGTTTTTCTTCTTTTTAAAAGCAGCCTTTGCTTGAGCAGTTCTGCTTATCACTTCTGCCTTGCTTCTTCCATCCCTGGCCCCAGGGACTCACACCTATTGAGTACGTGAATGGCGACCACGGGGTCCAAAGCTGAGTCCTGTCATTGCTTCCACTTACTTATGCCAGGATCCTCGCTTTTATCTTTCCTATTTGGCCACCCTCGGCCAACTCTTGTTCTTTTCCGACCCTGACGTTATTAGGTTTCGAGGGCTAGGGTTCTTTCATTTCCAACCTATACTTCTACTGAGCTGAATATCTCCCGGGATAAGGAGATTACCTTCTATCAAATGCCAACGGCCTTCTAGGAGGGCGGATGAGCGGCTAGAAGGAAGGGCACTCTCTTGCCCTTGGGGTGGGAAACTGCTCCTAAAGGCGGAGGAGCCACAAGGTGACCAACGACATAGAACGGAGAAGGCAACGGGAAACCACTCCATTAAAGACCTGTGCGTGTATCCCAAGTATCAACAGCTTGTTTGTTTCATTTACGAAAAATTTTCACTACTTTCATTATTTTCTAAATTATAGTCTTTCTGCTTTCTACTAATTACCACAATACGAAGTTCACGTCCGATATCCTCTATCCGTTAGGTTAATGCACGGTCAAACTTTTCAAAAATCCTCACAGAGGATAACGCTTACTGCATGTTAAGGTCACATTTGGCATTTTACGTCCCGTGGTTGCGTTATACTTGGCTTCCCTGTGAAAAGAAAAAGTTCAGTTATAAGGAAACAGGTAGCACGCCCCGCCAGTAGCGTTATTCACTGTGTGACAATGTTAATAAATAGTTGCGTTCATGAGAGCTGTCGTTTCACAGAGATCCAGGTGGAGAGGACACTTATCGAGATTTGGTTTGGAGTTAGGTCGGTGTCCTGCAAGTGTACGGTAGCCGCGGTTGTGAGTCGTCGGCCTTATGCTGCTTAAGTTGGCTGACTGCTAGGGGGAAAGATTCAGAGGCACTGTCGTTGATGGATCCTAAATGCCCTTCACGAAATCTTTCCCACACGAGCTCCCACTTCACGATTCAAAAATCACTGAAGCACTAGGGGTTGGTCACGGTGTTGTCATGTGGGTTTACCTCAGTGAAGATTTCAGCATTGGACAGGTCGTTGAAAAATTCTAGGACGGTAGTTTCGTGGCATTGCCAAGTGGGTAGCGTCGGCCCTTACCTTTTGTAGATCATGGCATTGGATAGCTCGTTGAGTAGCTGTAGCATGGTTGTGTAACGTTTATAGCGAATGGGCAAGGAGTAAATAATGTCATGAATGTTACCTGCCCTGCTGTTGGAGGACATATTGCGACGTTGTGGCGTGCTTGTTGCGAGTTAAGGCCTGACAGTTCACATGGAGATAGCTTCTTCACTTCTCATTGGCTGACCTCATAAGGTTGCGAGGATTTTCCTGGCAGCTGACTGGTCAGAAAGTTCTACATACAAACTCCACTGTTTCTTACGGAAGAGTTGCATGGCGGCTGTAGTAGAGTGCGGTCGTGGGTGTTAGATCGCGGGTAGGAATATATTCTCTTGTTTCTTGTGTTATTATTCTCTTATTGAATATATTCTCTTTTTTATTATATGTAATAAAGAAGAGGACAGCTCGTCGGCGGTGGCGAAGCAATTCAAGAATTATCAGCATTAACTGCATAACATCACAGACAGCCTGAGTGCATCGCATTTCCGGGATAAAGGGTGGTTGCTGTTGTATTTATATCAAGTTGAGACTTTTGCAGTTTAAGAGAGGAATGCGTTGGCGTAGTAAATGAGAAGACTGAAGTGTCCAAGGGCAGTTCTGGCCCCATCTCAGCCACGCTAAGCTTGAAAAGAAGCCACAAACTTATTTTCATTAGCGACGTTAGGTTTAACATTTTCTGTTGGTCATTCTATATGATGTCACATATTGAAAAACAGGTGCATTATTGGTTTTTAGAATTAACTGGATCTGACAGATAACTTTCAAAGATTTCACGACGGAAGGTAACATCGTTAGGGGTTGTGAGACATGTGTTATAGGATAATATAACTTTGGTATGTGAAGGCAGTTACGTTTAGTATGCAACTGACTCTTGAGAGTACGATGATCAGCCAGAACATTAGGACCACCGACCTGCTATTCATATTAACCCGCCCAGGCGATAGCGGGGTCGCCTGACGGGGAATGGCTGCTACTCTGATACACGCACAGTGGATTTAGTATCAGTGAGTGCTGTGTGTAGAATGGAATAGGCACGAGATCTGAGTTTGGCCGAGGGTAGATTGTGATGGCTCGGATGCATTTAGGGAACTGCACGACTTTGCGGGTGCTCGAGATGTGCTGAGGTGAATGTCAACAACACGTAGCGAAACAAAGGTGAAACCACGTCCATACGTCTTGGGGCTGGGGTGACACCCCTCATTACACACGTCGGACGTCGTAGGCTGGGCAGAGTGGTAACACAGGACAGGCGATGAACTGTGGCGAAACAAACATCAGACTTTAATGCTGGGCAGAATACAAATGGGTGTGTACATGCAGTTCACCGAACACTCCTAACGATGGGTCCCCGCAGCCGCAGCCGACGTTCCATGCATGTGCCAATGTTACCACCACGACGTGGGCTACTACGACTGAAATGGACACGTGACCATCGGCACTGGACGTTAGCGCAGCGGCAGAGCGTTGCATCATCTGATGAATCTCGATACCTACTTCATCATGCCAATGGGAAGGCGTGAATCCGTCGCCTTCCGGGGTAACAGCCCTTGAGACCTGTACTGGACGGAGACAAGCTGGCAGTGGCTCCATTGTGCTCTGGGGAACATGCACGTGGGCTTTCATGGGTCCACTGCAGCTCGTGCAAGGCACTATGATGGTCAAGGAGTATCTTACACTGGTTGCAGACCACGTACACCACTTCGTGACGGTCATGTTTCCCGACAGCAATGGCATTTTTCAGCAGGATAATGCGCCGTGTCACAAGGCCAAGAGTGTGCTGGAGTGGCTTGAGGAACACAGTGGCGAGTTGCAATTGATGTGCTCCCCTCCCCCCCCCCCCCCATTCCCCCCAACTCTGAACAGTATCGAATACATCTGGAATGCGACTTAACGTGGCGTCAGAGGTCATCGACGCCCTCCACGAAATTTATCGGAATTAGGTGACTTGAGTGTGCAGATACGGTGCCAGCTCCCTCCAGCGACCTACCAAGGCCTCATTGCTTCCGTGCCACGACGTGTCGCCGCTCTTATCTGTGCCAAAGTTGGACATACCGGCTGTTAGCTATGCGGTCATACCGAGCGAGGTGGCGCAGTGGTTAGACACTGGACTCGCATTCGGGAGGACGACGGTTCAATCCCGCGTCCGGCCATCCTGATTTAGGTTTTCCGTGATTTCCCCAAATCACTCCAGGCAAATGCCAGGATGGTTCCTCCGAAAGGGCACGGCCGACTTCCTTCCCCATCCTTCCCTCATCCGATGAGACCGATGACCACGCTGTCTGGTCTCCTTCCCCAAAACCAACCAACCTATGTGGTCATAACGTTCTCGCTGATCAGTGGATAATGAATCCAGATGGGATGTTCAAACAAGAGTTTTATGCTTTACAGCGCATGTTTGCTGCTAGAATTTTACTTTTGGCGGTGTCTAATGGCATAGAAGCTTTAACTTGTTATACTACAGGACGATATAAATATGTACATAGTTGTCAGAATTTTATCCCTGTGTCTTGATTTGTATCCTTGTTTCACAGCACTTAATTATATCGTAAATATTGGGTTGTCTCGTAAGTTCCTTCGGTTTTCACTACAGTGCAGTCCAGAAGAACGGCTGGGAACGATCCCCGCAGCACAGCTACGACAGAGTGGTTGCCGGCCTGCCTGCTCACAAACTTCACAGATGAGGTCGTGCACAATATAACTAAATAAGGCGGATCGGCTTTGTAAACGAACTCTCTATTTCCTGCAGTGTACACCATTATTATCGACAGTATATTATCATTTCTCTGAAGGTGTATTAATGCCATTATTGCAAAATTTGTGGCTTTTCCGGTTGATGAACTCTTCGAGGTTTAGTCTGCAGTCCTCCAAGATGCTGAGGCGTTTGTCATTCTGGGACCTCTGCAGAGAACGGAATAGATGAAAGTCGGAAAGGGCAACTGTTGGCGAATATCTTGGTTGGAGTAACACATTTTGCTCAAAAGAAGGCAGCTCTTGACAGGTCACCATAGATGTATGTGGTCTGGCATTGTCGAGGAGAATGGTGACATCGTGTCCCAAATCTGGTCGTTTCTCACCAGTGGTTGCCTTGAGAGGATACATCTGCGAACAATACGTCTCGGACGTGACAGTCGCATTCGGAAGAACTTCGTAATACAGGACGCCTTTGCAATCCCACCAGATGCGTAGCAGAACCTCTCTCGGATGCAACCGTGGTTTAGGAACCGGTAGTGGTGGCTGCTCTGTCTTGCACCACGATTTACTCGCCCGGGATTTATTGTCCACGATCCAGTTCTCATCTCCAGTTACCAGCCATTCCAGGAAACGAACTTTCTGACTGAGTCTCAACAAGGAGTCACAGACGGACACGTGCTGAATCAAATTCGCTTCACTCGGTTCACGAGGAACCCATACATCACGAATATTTACGTAACCCAGCTTCCTCAAATTCCTGGCTACAGTAGCACGAACGATATTGAGCTCCAATGCCAACTTTTGCGTTGTCATTCGTGGACTGGTGACTATCATGTCATTAAGCCGTTCCACGTCCGTAACCGTAGGCTATCCGGATGGATGTTTGTGCGTTAGGGCAAAATTCCTAGCTCCAAGCTGATTAAACCACTGTTAATATGCTCGAGCTGTATTGTCCCTGTATACAGCACAAATCTTCCTCCGGCATTGTGAGGCGGTTTTCCACTTACGACAGTGAAAGAGCGTAAGATGTCGGGAATGTCCCTTCTTGCTTTCCATAACTTCTGAACATACATCCAGTCTGTTCCATCCAACGCCACGCACAAGGACAGACTGACATCAAATCGCGCGTAATGCTATCGACCTCTACGTCGTAGGGGCAGTTAGGCAGCTGAGTTACCCTGGAGGGCACGCCGGGTGAAATTTTGCAGGGGCTATAGATGGAACGAGTGAGCCAAACGAACGAGACAACCCAATATGTCACACATTTTGTAACGTCACAATAGGTTTCGTTACATAGTTAAAATCAGTGTTATAATATGTTGCTATCAGCTGACAGACATTATCAGCGTAAATTCAATTACTTTACGTAATTAATGAACAGTGAAATAATCTCAGCCCCAAATTATATGCATGTAGAAACAATTATGCATCAAAGTCTTTTATTCTCATTACAATATGCACGTCCTGTATCCCTATTTACATTTTCCCACCTCTCCTTAAAGTACATGGTCAGGTGTGAATGTTTGGAGTGTGGTAGCAGACGAACCAGAGATGTAGTGGGTCTCAGAATCTTCTACCAACTTTAACACAGTCAGTGGAAGGCAAAGAGCAGGAGCAGGAGGGTTCGACCAGCGGTGCCAAAGTCTAAAAAAAAAAAAATAAAAACGTTTTCTTAGCAGAGGTTGGTCATGGGCTTCCCCCACCACCTCGTGCTCCTCGGGAGCCGCGCAACGGTTACGGGGAGTTTTTTGGAAGACAGGTAAGCGACCAGACGTTCCTTCAGAACACTGCGTCGAAATCAGGACAAAGTTATTTGAATGTTTAAATATGTTTAATGTTAACAATTTATTTATCAGAGGCTTTTTCGCGATTGATCAATTAAGAACCATTTATTGATTTTTGTTCAATGTATCCGATAAAAGAATAATCTTCTCCGTTCGAGATTTCCGTTACGACCCACCACGTGGTGCATAGTTCCAAACTGCAACCGCCGAGATAGCTAATAAAGGGAGTTGTAGCCAGTTTTTGCGATTGGTGAACATTTGTGCTAGCATGTGTCGATGTTTAACAACTTATTGAAAATTTAGTAACGAGTGTAGCTTTTCTAAGATGAATCGTTTCGTATTCAAGCACTTCGCTCTGGAGATACCAGCCACGAGTCCTGCTCGATGCCAACCACTGTACATAGAAAATCTGCATAGAGAAATAGTTACGATATTTGTATTTCAGTGATAAATTAGTGCATGTATATGTATCAGCATAGTAGTGTAGTGACCACGTGCTCTCCAAGATTTTCCTTCCCCCCACAGGACGATGCAAATCAAAGGCAACATGGTTTGTAATTCAAAGGAGAAATAATCTATATGCATAGTTAAATAATCTCTGTCCATAGTTAAATGAAAATTCAAAGCAGAACTAGTGAAATGTGTATTCAAAGGATTGTTAAGAAGTAACTTTGATAATTTTTGTCTAATGTTGGTGAAAATAAAATTAACTTTGTTTTTCGAAGTAATTTCCGTTTTCGGCTTGCTCATTTAAACCGTACCTAAGGAAAGAGAATCATATTAGTCACGCTGCCCCTTTACTAAAATTATTAGCACTAGACTAGATTCGTGCAGGACGTAGTTTTCTCTGACCACCCCCAAAATTACAATTGCGTTATCCGTTGCGACCTCAAATTCAATCGATAAGATTGCACTCTGAACTTTGATGGACCTAAACATCAATTACAAAGCGGGCAGAATGGTCAGGGAAGGCTACGCTGCCGAGAGGGAAAAGTGATCCTTCCCCACAGCAGGCTTATATAAAAATGAATAAAAGTAGTCCCTGCTGATAAAATTAAGCAAACTCCCTTCTCAGCCTGCCACATACAGGGAGAATTAACGACATTTATGATCTAAGATCTAAATACCAGTCGTTGGGAGCTTGCAATTTGACAAATGGTGCATAACTTTCTCAATACTGATTAATAACACAGTTGTAAGATGGCTTCACCACAGATAAACTCTTAGATGGTTAGGACTTGCTATGGTCAGATAGGTAACTCCGCAGACTCCGGCATTGGAAAGCTCACTGAAAAACACTAGGACGATAGAGCAGTGATGTCGGCAGCAGGTGGTTAGCGTCGGTCTTACCTTATTGTAGACGCCGGCGCTGGACAGCTCGTTCTCGATGACCATGACGATGATGCCGAACATGCCCATGACGAGCGCGTAGTCGCTGATGCGCTTGCGCTTCTCGAAGAGCGCCTTGCGGCGGCCGAGGCGGTAGCCGACGTTGGGCTTGTGCTTGCCGGGGGCGGCGCCCTGCGCAGAGGCGGAGCCGGCGCCGCCGCCCCCGCCGTGGCCGTGGCCGGCGCTGTCCAGCGAGCCGCCCTTGCACAGCCCGGCGCGCTCCTCGGTGTAGCGCGGGAACTCGGAGTGGACGCCCACCAGGGCGATGCCCGCCTCCTCGCCGGCCGAGCCCTCCTGCCCCCGGCCGCCGCCCCCGGCGCCCTTCATCGCCGCGGGGATCGACAGCGTCGACACGGGCTTGCGCAGCTGCAACACACGACGGCGCACCTCACTCCACTGCCCCACACGTCCACTGCGCGACACTAAAGCCAACTCTACGTTCAGCGCTGCCGAGGCAAACGAGATAACCCCCCTCCTGCAAAGCGCATGTCGTACACTTTCGTCCATAAGCCAAGGCATCTGTGAAACATGACCCTGACGCAATGATACAGATATACGACTTACCAGAAAGCGCCCTTGGACTGTAGGTCTCAGCATGTGTGTGTTGCCCCTCTGCCAAACGGTCAATATCAGAAAGCACAATAGATCCCCATACTCTGGATCGAGCCATCCAGAGTGGTTTGTAAAATCAATTTACGACCAGTACCAACCAGAGGCCAGCAGTGGTCAATCGTGACCACTGTGGACGATAATACTTTGTCCTGATACAGACATGCCGTATATAACAGAAATCAGTCCTTGGTCTCCAGGTCTCAGAATGTGCGGGGCCCTACACCAATGGAATTTCGGTTAGTAGTACAGAATGTTCGATGGTTCCTAGTGGAATTCTTTGTGGATATGTCTATTTCATGTCCAGTGCCCTGTGGACGTCAACAATGGCTCAGCATGACCCCTGTAGGCTACAAGACGTTGCCCTGAAATACGAGGGTTGGAACTTAAATAGTAGCAACTATCTGTTCACAACCGATACAAAAGAGTTACATATTTGCCCCTGTTACTGTCCTACAAAGTAGTCACCAGCGTAGTGTAGAACCCGTTGCCAGCGATGTGGAAGGCGTAGTATACCGGTAGCAGAGACCGTTCTGTTGGTGGTGAGAATGGAGCGGTCTACTGCCTGTCGAATGTCTGCAACAGTTCTGAAGCGAATGTCACGAAGTGGTTCCTTCATGTTCGGAATCAAATCAAAGTCACACGGACGTAAGTCCGGGGAGTATGGTGGATGGTACAGTACTTCCCAGTCCCATCGACCGAACAGAGCAGCCACATCTTGCGCTGTACGCGTCCGTGCATTGTCGTGCAAAATGATGGGTGGGTTGTGCAGAAAGTGTCGCCGCTTCTTTCGCAAAGCTGGTCGCAGGTGATGCTCCAAAAACGAATAGTAATGCTGTGCACTGACGGTCTGCCGTACAGGAACGTAATCCGTTAGGGTAACACCATCACAGTCGTACACGAGAATCACCATAACTTTCACCATACTAGGGCTCTGATGCACTTTCGACTTTCGTGGCAACCCATAATGACGCCATTCGTTGGATTGGCGTTTCAGTTTTGGCTTCTTGGTATTCGCTTCAGAACCGTTCCAGAGATTCGACAGTCAGTAGACCGCTCCATTCGCACCATCAACAGAATAGGCTCTGCCAGCGGTATACTACGCCTCCCACGTCGCTGGCAACTGGTTCTACACAACGATGGTGACTACTTTGAAGGACAGCAACAGGTGCAAACATATAACTCTTTTGTACCGGTTGTGAATAAATAGTTGCCACTATTTAAGTTCCAAACCTCGTAGATATGAGGTATGAAAGAAATTCGTCCTTTGACTCTAGGTTTCACTTACCGCGTGTGTTGCACCTCCGTCAATGGCGATCAGACTATCAACACAGGATGCTAAACGTAGGGATCAAGCCATCCCGAATGGTTTAGGGAAATGTTTTCTATTTCATGAAAAATACCCACTGAAGGTCAGCAGGGATCCGCCATGACGGCTGTGAGCTACAATGCCTTACCTTGGATCGTCATATGTATACTGAAACACAACATGATAGTCTGTGTTACTCTTACGTTACTGCATCATCCTCCACCAACCCACCTCCACAGCCAAGTTCACTGACACTTGCCTTTGCAGTGGCTCTTCATTATGAGCTGGCGAGTGCGAAACCAGGTAGTGAAAGAATATTTCACTGCTTGTATTTGCCGGCAAGCGGAGGAGATGTGGTAGCGAAACGATGTGGGCCACCAGATTATATTCTCAAACTCTCAAGAGCGACGCAGTGAAAGCCTGTGACACAAGTGACGGTGACTTTTTCGTTGGACTGACACCTTAAGACGAGCAGTCCCTTTGTTGCCATTCAAGAACATGAACTTCCCACAGGACTTGAAAAGGGAGATGAATTTCTAGAAATGTTTTTTCTTATTACAAAATTCAAACCTGGCGTAGCAATTCTACACTTTTTGATCTGTATTTTCAGCGACTCTATGTTGAATAAAGTGATTAGTGGGCTGCGTGAGATACCAACAAAACCTATTTTCCTTTTAATTCTCATTTAATCATTTACACCCAGCAAAACGATTTATTTCAAGCGTACAACGAATAGTTAACAGAGAAAAATATTTATCTGCGTAAAAATTTGCTCAAAGCAGTAGAAAGTGGTCTCCGTCCAACAAAAAGCTTTAGTAATGGAGTTACCTGCTGAGCGATGACGTTAACAGACGAAATGGAGGCTATTATGATTTTTGTTTTGTTTTTAGTAATTCTACACGGACGCAAGTGTACTTATTCCGTATGTTGCTCTTTAATTTCGGTGTGCTACAAAATTCCAAAAAACAAATGTTGCTCTGGTCTGAGATCTGAGACAATGTTTTATATGATGACCTCACCCCTCGTGACAGCTTGAAATACGTTCAATATTGTGGTGATTCAGACATCAAAGTGCAAGTTGAATGGCCACGAAAAACGTCAATGGTCATAGATGTTCATAGGCACAGTTAGGCCCTGTTGCGAGCAGTCCATTGTTAAAGGTGTCCAAGGTTCGCATATGAAGGGCTGTTTTCAGACACATCAGGGGACTCCCGGAAAAGGAGAGGGCAACTTCTGTTTGTCAAGAACTCAAGAATGATGTTGTTGCAGATGTACTGGTGATCAGTCCAAAGACTGATTTGGTGCCGCTCTCCATGCGAGTTTATTCTATGTAAGACTCATTAGAATATAGCTATTGAAAATAAAATCCAAAGCTTAAAAATTCGTACCAAGTATGGCCGTAGCTAATCTTTCCCGCGGAACATAGAAACATTCCATTACAGCAAAGTAACATCTAATTGTTGTACGTCAACGTGTCTTTTGGTCCACTAAATAACTAAGAATGACATAGTCGTTCCAGAAGCAGAAAAGATTTGAGTATTATGAGAAACGTCGCAGGTTGACCCAGTTTTCACACAGCAGGACAGTAAGTGCCGCTCAAATGCCTCTCGGTTTTGCTGGTCGTCCCAAAGCGGCTACATTACAAAATGAGCTGGCAGTACTCCAAGGCTAGCTACCTACGCCGTCTTTATGAGACACGCAGTGCGAGAACCACTCTGAGGAAAACCACGACGCTACATAGTAGCGTCAGGTAATATAGCCGAGACAAACTTTTGTGGTCAGATTAGAAGAATTTGTGAGCATAAAATGCAACTAAGAAATTATTCAGAACTAGGGTGCTTGTGATTTTATTTTATGGAGAGAAACCCATACTTCTGCGTCGCATCCATCAATCTGAGGGACGTATTCTACAGCACGCAAACTTTTGCTATAATAGATCAATAGCAGTTAGCGATTATGACTCTGTCCTCTTGTAAAGCGGGACACGTCGTAGTAGGTCCGACCTGAGTCAACGAAGAGCTGACAAACGCAATAAAGGCGTACACGTTATATTTCACATGTTCGATGGTCTTTGCCTTTGAAACAAAAACATCGAATGTAAAGCACTTCTCTGAGGCTACAAATGGCATAAGGAGTATTCCGAAGTGTTTGTGTGCCGTGGTTTCTATACAGCATCCCATCAAGATCCTTCACTTCGGTTATTTAGAGAAGCGAAATCGCTTTCCAATAATGGATGATTATTGTCTGCGTAATTTGCGGGCAATGAGTTACGCTGCCTGATGACATACAGTTTCTAACTGTAATATCATCTTAGGTATTAATAACCTCTTTAGCTGTATGTAGTCTTATGTTATTGGATCACTACCGGTTTCGTGGCACTAAAACCCATATCTTCAGGTAAACATATGATTAAATCATTAGAGAGGAAAAGCTCGGAATATTTTTACCCACTCGTTTTACGTCAGAACAAAACACGCTAAAAGGAAACATGTCATAGAATAAAACAGCCGGATTCTAATATAACGGATAGGTCCGCTTCTCCGATCTATTGCCGGCCGAAGTGGCCGTGCGGTTAAAGGCGCTGCAGTCTGGAACCGCAAGACCGCTACGGTCGCAGGTTCGAATCCTGCCTCGGGCATGGATGTTTGTGATGTCCTTAGGTTAGTTAGGTTTAACTAGTTCTCAGTTCTAGGGGACTTATGACCTCAGCAGTTGAGTCCCATAGTGCTCAGAGCCATTTGAACCATTTTGAACCGATCTATTCGGAATCGTGTACAGGGGACGCGGAGGCGTGCTCTGCATACTGCAGTGTTTTGATCTGATGGACAACGGTTGTTGTGTAAAAAGATTCCCATCTTTTCCACTCTAATGTTTTAGTCATATGTTCACCTGAAGATGTAGCTTTTAGTGCCACGAAACCGGTAGTAATTCAATAACAAAGGACTAAATACATCTGAAGCGGACATTAATACCCAACACGATTACTCATAGCAGTGGTTGCCGCACATACAAGGTTGTGTATCTGTAATAATTCCTCACAATGTTAAACCATTAACGTAAGATTATACCTTTTAAAGAGTAGATTTTGATAAAGTTTTAAATTATTAAATTCGTCAATAGTTACATGAAACACCGAAACTCAAATTTTTGTTGCCCTAGAAGCCGTTAGATACGCAACCCTCACCTTGATCGAGCACCATGAGCTGGGTTAGCCATTTAGTAACACATGAGGGACATTCCCAAGTAAGTTTCGTCACTGTTTTTCACACGGACACTTTGTTGCGAAAACCTAATACACCATAGCATCATGAACTATACGCTTTGCACTATTTTTCGACATACTCGCCACCGCCGTTGAGATATCTGTCACAGCGTGCAGTCAGAAACCACTGTGGTAAAACTCGGTGCCGCGCGATGGAAGGAATTATCGCACAGCCAGCAGCTTTGTTTCCATTGGTGGATGCGGAGGGACGCCCACATAGACCTCATTCTCCAGAATCTGCCTTCCTTTTCTGATCATGCAACACCAGTGACTAACCATGACCTCTTCACCATACGCGGTCTGTAGGCGTTCATGGACGGCGGACACCATAATCCCGCGTGCCCATCCACACTGGATGACAGCGCGCACTTCCATTGGCGACCAAACTGTCAGCAAACGACCGTCTGCCATGGTGGTGTAGCCTCCGACATGAGAATAATCTCGGGCGCACCGGTCTCGTGCTACTCTCTCATCTTCAAAAATGTGTGTGAATTCCTAAGGGACCAAACTGCTTAGGTCGTCGGTCGCTAGACTTACACACTACTTAAACTAACTTATGCTAAGAACAACACACACACACACACACACACACACACACACACACACACACACACACACGCCAGAGGGAAGACGAACTTCCGACGGGAGGGGCCGCGCAGTCCGTGACATGGCGCCTCAAACCGCGCGGCCACTCCGCGCGGCCCTCTCTTCTTCAGCAATCTGCGCATGCGTCATTCTTTGTCCGCTGACCCCACCACCCTCCCCTTCCGCCTTTGAACTAGCAAAGGGTGTGCATTCATATGGCGTTAGTATAGCCTGATGCACCAGCTACTCTTTCAAAAACAATGACGAAAGTTACCTTCCGAGCGTTCGTCGTACTTGTACTGTTGCACTGCAACACGTTGTGCATAGTCCTGAAAAGGGATGAGGGATAATGCAAGACTAAACGCCATTAACTGGAACATGTAAATATGTATAGTTGTTTAACTTTATATCTTACGTAATGCAGCCACATTAGCATGTTTTTGCCACCCACGCGACACAAAGTGCCTCTGACTACTGAAATATTCTTGTGCACTGCCGCAGCGGACAACGTGATTCTGACGAGTGTAATACTGTCCTAAACAAGTATAGTCATCCGAAGATGGGCTTAATAGCCAGAAACCAGTGATGGTAAGCAATACAATTTTTTAGAGTTATTTGGGGTTGACTGCGTTCTTTACGGACAAAAATTTAAATGCAAATTACAGTATTCTCCTCTCCATCGGAATCGAAGGTCACATCAGCGTAATGGTGGGTGCGAAAGCGACACATTGATCCCTTCTCGCGAGATGCCGTGAACCCGTCTCCGTGGGTGAAGCTCGACGTGGCGTGTCATTCGAAACGGGGCCGGCCGCTGTGGTCGAGAGGTTCTAGGCGCTTCAGCCCGGAACCACGCGGCTGCTACGGTTGCAGGTTCGATTCCTGCCTCGGGCATGGATGTGTGTGACGTCCTTAGGTTAGTTAGGTTTAAGTAGTTCTACGTCTAGGGGACTGATGATCCCAGATGTTAAGTCCCATAGTGCTTAGAGCCATTTGAACCACTTAATCATTCAAAACGCCGCAACAACAGTTTAAAAATAAGCACGTTTAAAGCTTTTCTACTCCGTAACTTCTTTTCAGACTTAGTAAAGACTTATGAGCTGAAAGAAATAGCGTGTCACACTGTATGACAATCTCGTCGAAAATTTTTTTGTACATATTGTTCATTTTCTACCACGAAGGACCCGTATGGATAACGATGTGAGCTAGTACAGCGCTTCCGGGATTCGGGGAGGGGCCGTGGCCCCTTTCAAATTCTCTCAGCGGACTGACGACGATGGCCGGTATGCCAGCCACCTGAATGTGGTTTTGTAGCGGTTTTCCACATCTGACTAGATGAATACCAGGCTGGTACCTCGAAAGGGTGTGGGATAAGACCTGAAAACGTAAGAAGATCCTCTATCCTGAAGGATGAGCCGCCTGTTCGAGGTACAACTCATGCTCTTTACAGCCATTTGTCCGGCAAACTGATAGGAGTACAGATGCGTTCCCAGATAGGAGTAAGTGGAAGTGGGGCTGCAGGTTGCGGTATTTACCTGACAACCAAGGAAAACCCCACAAAAACGCGGGTCGGAAATCGGTGTATTTTAAATTATTATTTGGCGTATGGATAACTGACGCGTTTGTCAACAGATTATATATAACACAGAGGGGCTCGAAAAAAATATCGAACTGCAGACGCATACCAACCATGCAAATTGAGCTGTTGTATCTAACCACAAACGGCACCTCTGCAAAGAACTCGATACAAACGAGTGAATTCGGACGTAGGGAAATTGTCTGTACTGGTGTGATGTGTGATTCACTGAATACGGTAGCCAAAATGTTTGGTGTTTCAAGACGCACCGTTTGGAATATTTGTACCGCATACAGGGAAAGCGGAGAAACCTGATCCGCTAAGTCACAATGCCGACGAAAGTGTGTTTAGTAATCGTCATAGACGCTCACTGAAAAGGGTTGTGACGAAAAATAAGAGGATGAAAGCTGGAAATGCCAATGTAGAACTGAATGTTGCACTTGCGAACGCTGTCAGCAGCGAAGCAGTTCCAACTCAACTCCACAACCTGGGAACTACAGGGCGAGCTGGAATCCGAAAACGACTTATCAGTGATGCAAACGCCCATTAACAGGAAAGCGTGGTGCCGGAGCCACAAATTTTGGACTATGGAGCAATTCAAGAACATGATTTGGTCCGAAGAGACTCCTTTCACACCGTTCCCAGTTTCCCGACGAGCTCACGTCTAGCGTATGCCGTCCCAAACCTACGATGCAACTGCTTGCTGCTAAGAGTTGGACATGAGAGCGATCGTTGATGATTCGTGCTGCCATATAGGGGAATTCCACGGACCCAGGTCCTACCGTCCAGCATTGGTTTTGTAAGCAAGAGAACGAATCAAATGGCTCTGAGCACTATGGGACTTAATATCTCAGGTCATTAGTCCCTTAGAACTTAGAACAACTTAAACCTAACTAACCTGAGGACATCACACACATCCAGGCCTGAGGCAGGATTCGAACCTGTGACCGTAGCGCGGTCACGCGGTTCCAGACTGAAGCGCCTAGAACCGCTCCGCTACCAGCGGCCGGCGAGAATGAATCGTTGAATGTTCCATGTTCACCACTGTTACCAGATCTCAGTATTACTGAGGCCGGCGAGAATGAATCGTTGAATGTTCCATGTTCACCACTGTTACCAGATCTCAGTATTACTGAGGCCGGCGAGAATGAATCGTTGAATGTTCCATGTTTACCACTGTTACCAGATCTCAGTATTACTGAGGCCGGCGAGAATGAATCGTTGAATGTTCCATGTTCACCACTGTTACCAGATCTCAGTATTACTGAGGCCGTCGAGAATGAATCGTTGAATGTTCCATGTTCACCACTGTTACCAGATCTCAGTATTACTGAGGCCGGCGATAATGAATCGTTGAATGTTCCATGTTCACCACTGTTAATAGATATCAGTATTACTGAGGCCGGCGAGAATGAATCGTTGAATGTTCCATGTTCACCACTGTTACCAGATCTTAGTATTACTGAGGCCGGCGAGAATGAATCGTTGAATGTTCCATGTTCACCACTGTTACCAGATCTCAGTATTACTGAGGCTTAGTGGTCTACTTTGGAGACAAAAGTACGTGATCTCTATCCTCCTCCATTGTCGTTGCCTAAATTTGCCACTGTTTTTCAGCAATATTGCTACAAGATTGTCTTGAAAACCATTCAGGACCTTTAGTTATCCATTCCTAGAGACTGGAAGCTGGTCTGAATGCTTAACGGTTTCCTTATACCATATTAGCCATGGTAATGTGTTGTGTTTCTGGTACTTCTATATTTTTACCCGTTGTACACACAAATCAGGAATAATGAACTTAACAAGGTTACATGTGTTCCATAACTGAACGTCCAGTTCTGCCATCCAGTGTACAGCCCCAGGTGCACCTAGCGGAAATTCTCTTCACTATCGCGATTTGCTCGAATCCGACAATCACTGACAATGTGACATAGTCTGGCGTGGAGTACCGCAGTCGCAGTCTGATTTGGGCAATTTTTCCACTTGTGGGGTGCACCTTTGCATATGCCGTGGCCCGTTCGGATCCAATTCAGGGCAGACCATGTATTGTGTAGTAGCCGAGATGCACTTGGGAACTACCATCTGACAAAACGTTACGGAGGCTCGCAAGTTGTTACTGGTTGCCACAGACATTTCCTTTTTTAAGGGGATTAAAACTTCTGGTAGCCCTGTCAGAAGCATCACATAGACTAGTATGTCATTTTCGTCTTTTGAGATTTAGAAGTGCAAGGTCGTTTGAGTGGGTGGATTAGGATTTTTGGTGCTCATGTTAAATTCACTCATTAGAGTAATATTTCTGCGCAAATCAAGTGGCACAGTACCTGTTAACAACGGAAGGCAATGAAATGGGATAGACCTGACACCACCAGATATTATGAGCATTGTAGTATTCAGCTGGACGTGGACAAGCATTGTACGATAGCTTTTCATCGAGACAAGTGAAGTTGTTTGCGTCCGTGGCGTTCTTTCAGCTACGCGCGCCTCCCGGGTAAAAATGACAGCTATACCGGTAGCGAGACAATCTAACTTAACTGCCGGCAATCGCATGCAATGTCACTACATTAAAATATATCTGGGGCAATGTCATTAAATGTCTTAGACGAAACTTAAAATTTTGTGTGCATGTTTTGAGTAACCAGTGTACATGTTTCGTGTGTCAGTGGTAGCCTGGAGAACTAAACTCTACTGTTTGACGTAGCTAGGATTTTTCTCATTAGAATCCCTCCAGATCGGCCTTAGATCGACTCAACCTGCTTTCAACAAGTATGTACCGGGATCTTTCTCGAGAGTAAAAGGGGTCCGCCACGGGAAGAAAGGCTGCTCTTTACTTGCAGTCAGGCCGACAGTCCGGTCACAGGCTTGCGTCACAGGCTTCTGTTTTCACTTTACATGTAGATGTTCTGTGTATGTTTGATGAAATACGACGGCGAACACAGATCACATTAAGCAGAGCACTTAGAAGATATGTATGAAACATGTTGGAGGAAGCTCAGCAGGACTTCCATGGTATCAGATGTAATGAATTATATGGAAAGGTAAGTAGGTTTCAAAGAGGATCAAATCGCCAATACTGATTCATAAAAGATGCCAATGGAAGCCTGCTAACGGAAGAGTAAAGGATTGGGAAAAGACTGATGTTGCACTTCAGAGACCCATTAAATTGCGAAGAAGGAAGTGAAATACTCGAATGTATTGAACCAGTAACAGTGGACCTAGAAAATCCTTCGTTCACCGTTAAGGAAATAAGAAAATAGATAATGATGGAGTTCTCGCTGCACTT
Source organism: Schistocerca serialis cubense (assembly GCF_023864345.2). NCBI lineage: Eukaryota > Metazoa > Arthropoda > Insecta > Orthoptera > Acrididae > Schistocerca > Schistocerca serialis. The sequence goes on from NC_064644.1 coordinate 96,053,791, forward strand.
CGCAACGCTGGAGACGAAGCCCTCTGCGCCAAAATCTACCAGCTAATTGAGTTAATACGAACAAAACAGTCAATACCACATGACTGAAATGTAGCTGTGGTAGGCCCTGTACGTGAAAAGAAAGAAATCAATGTGTGACAACTATGGGTGCATAAAACTGCCCAGAATCTGCTGCAAGGTCGTCTCCAACTCTCTACTAGAACTAAACAACCTGGCTACAAACAAAGTTTGAGAGTGCGAAACGGTCTATCGAACAGGATCATCAACCACTGTTGAAATTTTCTCTTAAAAGAGGTCTGTTAGTACATACACGAATTGCAGCTTATCCTCGTACATTTCAAGAAGGCTTATGATAGTATCCATAGACAGAGTCTGACGAAAACCATGATAGAATTTATCATAACAAAGAAACTGGTGCAACTCATGAAAGTATGTTTAAATACACTGGCGTCCAAAATTAAAGCCACAAACGGAAACGTTGACAGGTTGCATTTTGCCACGGAACAGTACAATCAGGTGATAGTAAAGTATAAAGAATGTAAAGAATACAGAACGTAAACAACTGCAACATGCATAACGGTACACAAAAATTATGTTCGTTTCTTCCAACTTAACGGATCTGCACACATATTCCGACAGCTGGTTAATGTGCTCAGTGTGGGGTTTGACCACCTCTGGCAGTAGTATGGGCCTAAGAACGATAGGGAAAGCTCTGAATGATGTCATCAATCTCATGTTGGGGCAGTAACGCCCATTCTTCCCGCAGAGCTGCTCTCAAGTCTTGGTGAGTGCTTGGTGGACGGTAAAGTGGTGCAACCCGTCTTCCAAGTGCATCCCAGACATGCTTTATGGGATTCAAATTGGGAGAGCGAGAAGGTCACGCCATGCGTCAATATCATTAGCGATCTTCCTCGATATCCGTATGTTTACGCAATCTTTGGTTCCCGAAATCGTGTTCCACTTTCCCTCAAGATGCGAATATGTCGAGAATCACACTCCAGATCTAATCGGGACTCATCTGAGAAAAGAACATTGGCCCAATGTTGAACTTTCCAGGTGGCACCTGAACGATTCAAGTCCAGACATTCGCTTCTGTGGAGACGCCTCAGAAGCACACATACACCAGGTCTCCGACAATAAAGGTAACTCTGCCGAAGCCTTCTGTATACCGTCTGTCTCTATACAACACGTCCAGTGAATGCTGGGGATCAGTTGCCGTGCAGTACTAAGGCAATACCGTCGGCCATTTCAGCCAAATAACGGTCCTCTCTTTCTGATGCCACATGTGGTCGGCCCTGCACCTGTCTGGGGTTTTCAGTTTCTATGAACTGTCGACACATCCGAGAAACAATACAATGATTCACATTAAGCCATCGCCCAACATCGATTTCCGACTGTCCTGTTTCCATTCTTCCTATGGCAATCCACCGCAGAGAGCCTCGTAGACGTCTTCTCTGTGCCATACTGCACCGTCTGTGGCTGTGTACACAGCGACTGTGGATGTGGGACTGCACAGCAAACACTACTCGTTTCATAGGTGCCCTGATGTCATCGTTGGTGTGGTTGTCCGTTGACCGTAATGCTATCTTCTTTGCAGAATGCGATCGAACAGACGTGTGTTGACAGTTTGTATGGTTTGTATGATTATATCGTGGATTAGACACGGGACCGGGAAGTAGCGGTTTGTTGCTTTATTGCCGGCCGAAGTGGCCGTGCGGTTAAAGGCGCTGCAGTCTGGAACCGCAAGACCGCTACGGTCGCAGGTTCGAATCCTGCCTCGGGCATGGATGTTTGTGATGTCCTTAGGTTAGTTAGGTTTAACTAGTTCTAAGTTCTAGGGGACTAATGACCTCAGCAGTTGAGTCCCATAGTGCTCAGAGCCATTTTTTTGTTGCTTTATTTTTGGACACCAGTGTAACAAAAAGGCTGAAGTTAAGATAGGCAATGAAATGACATAGTTTCCAAGTGGATACAGCATTATCAATTTGGTAATGTCGAGTTCAAAGAAAAAGAACTTCCAGGGTGTTCAAGAGAGGACGCTACTTATTTGGCCTATGTAGACGACACTGCCCTCGTAACATTGGGGTTCGAGACTTCCCTCGGGTATGGGTGTGTGTGTGTGTGTTTGTCCTTAGGATAATTTAGGTTAAGTAGTGTGTAAGCTTAGGGACTGATAACCTTAGCAGTTAAGTCCATAAGATTTCACACACATGTGAAGATATGCGTAGCACGGGCACAAGAAGCGCTGAAAGTAAGTACTGAGATCGCGGAATCAGTGGCAGCGGTGTTCGGGCTAGAAATTAGGACCGAAAAGATTTAGTGCGCGACAAAAGGAAGAAAGCCCGACAACTCTAAAGATGTAACAGTGAATTGTGCCAGGTATAAAAATGAGAGAGTCCAAATATTTTGGATAGAATTTTTCTAAACAACATCAACTGAGGCAGGGAGGCAAGACAGCAAGTGGGAAACACGCTGTTACTCTCTAAAACAAATTCACAACAACTATAACTAAGACCCCATCAAACACTAATGGCGTCAGTACTACCACATGGCTGCCAAACGAGGAGCACACCAAAACATGATTTTAACTGATTGCTTATATTTAAGAGAATGGTTCTCAGGAAAATATATGGACCAGTCTGGGGCACAGGTACTGGGGAATAATGGGAAAGGTGACACAATACAGATCTAGAGGAACTATACGAAGAGTCTAGCATCAGTGGAGTGATTAAAATCAAAACAGCAGAGTGGGAGAATGAGCTAAACAAGATGCTCCAAATAAACTGTGAGGGTCTCTCTCTCTCTCTCTCTCTCTCTCTCTCTCTCTCTCTCTCTCTCTCTCTCTCTCTCTCTCTGTCACCATTTACTGAGCATTGCTGGTGAATTAAATAAAAACTTAGTCTGTATAGGGAATCATATAACTCTCTTGGAAAATGCCTTTCTGAGATTGACGTCTGAAATACTCCTCTGTGATACTGACAAAAGGGTGTGAGTCAACAATTAAATCGCTGAAGACTAAGGACTCTTGTGGTTATGATGGAGTGCCTAGCAGAATATTAAAGTAACGTGCGACACATGTTAGCCCTGTACTTAGCAATATATGTAATTTTTCGTTTAAGAATTGTCAGTTTCCTGAACGATGAAACTACTCAGTAGTAAAGCCGCTTTATAAAAAGGGAGACAGGGATAAAGTTGATAATTTTAGACCTATTTCTATACATCAGTGTTTGCTAAAGTTATTGAAAAGACTGTTTATGTAAGGATAATTGATCATTTTATATCACATAACTTTCTAATAAATGGACGGTTAGGATTTAGAAGTAGTTTGGCCGGCCGGTGTGGCCGTGCGGTTCTGAGCGCTTCAGTCTGGAACCGCGAGACCGCTACGGTCGCAGGTTCGAATCTTGTCTCAGGCATGGGTGTGTGTGCTGTCCTTAAGTTAGTTAGGTTTAAGTAGTTCTACGTTCTAGGGGACTGATGACCTCAGATGTTAAGTCCCATAGTGCTCAGAGCCGTTTGAACCAACCAGAAGTGATTTAACAACTGAATATGCTGTATTCTCTTTTCTCTGTGCGATACTAGATGGATTAAACAAAAGGTTTCGAACGCTAGGCATATTTTTTGATTTAACTAAGGCGTTTGATTCTGTTGATCACAAAATATTGCTCCAGAAGTTGGACAACAGACAGTAGAAGTTCATTATTCACAGTGTTGAGAATGGCTGTGATGCAGTCTGAGGGGGGTACGGTCTAACGAGGGGTGTCCCAAGGATTAGTGTTGTGGCCACTCCTGTTCCTTATTTATATCAATGGCATACTGTCTAGTATTACAGGTAATTCTAAAATATTTCTGTTTCATGATGACACTAGCTTGGCAGTAAAGAATGTTCTGTGCAACATGGGCTCGGTTTCAAATAGTGCTGTTCATGACGTAAGTTCACGGCTTGTAGAAAATAAACTAATGCCAAATCACAGTAAAACTCAGTTGTTACAGTTACTAGCACACAACTGAACAAAACCCGACATTTTAATTTCACAGAATGGGCGTATGATTAGCGAAACTGAACAGAACAAATTTCTAGGCGTTCACATAGATAGTAAACTATCGTGGAAAGCCCACGCTCAGGATCTTGTTCAAAGACTTAATACTGCCATTTTTACTATTCGAATGGTACCTGAAGTAAGTGATAGTTTGACAATAGTTAGCCTACTTTGCTTATTTTCATTCGACGAAGTCGTATGGTATTATATTTTGGGGTAACTCTTCCCATTCTCAAATGATATTTTTGGGTCAGAAACGGGCAGTTCTGACAACAAGTGGTGCAAGTTCGCGATCCTCTTGTCGAATCCTGTTCACTAGCCTGGGTATTCTGACACTGGCCTCTCAAAATATATATTTCTTACTATCGTGTCTTGCTAACAATATCAGCTTTCACTCAGTTAATACTAGGCCGAAATCCAATCTGCATTTGTGTCGCACTTCCTTAACTCTTGTGAAGAAAGGTATGCAGTACACTGCTCCATCCATTTTCAATACCGTAGCACAAAAATTCAAAAATCGTAGCAGTGTTCACGCGCTTTCAAATAGAAATTGAAGACTTTCCTTATGAGTCACTCCTCGCATACTGACGAAGAGGTCGTTGAAAAATGAAGCTGATTCCTATGTTATATTGTTGATTGCGTATACTTAAATTTAATGTCTGACCTTTTTTGAGTTCATAAACATTCTGTTTTACCTATTATTACTTTTATGTTGTAATCTCCTGTACTGATACATTCCATGACCATGGGGACTTGCTCCTCAATTTGGTCCTACGGAACCAGACATGTGAATAAATAAGGCAATACGCGTAACGAAATTCCTCTCAACATCGAATAGATCGCCTTCAGCAATTGTCACACTTGCATTGACAGTGCACTGATGCATGTTTTCAGGTGCTGTCGGTAGATCACGATAGCAAATATCTTTCCATTTTCCACAAAGAAAGAAGTCCGGACATGTAAGGTCCGGCGAACGTGGTGCTTCTACGATCAATCCACCTGTCATTAAATATTCTATTTTATACCGCTTCAACTGGACGCGTGCTATGTGCCGGACATACATCTTGTAGAAAGTATATCGCCATTCTGCCAGGAAGTGAAACATCTTGTAGTAGAGTCAGTAGAACATTAATTATGAAATCGTCATACATTGCACCATTTAGATTTCCATGGATAAAATAAGGGCCTGTTAGATGTCCTCCCATAATTCCATATCGTACATTAACATGCCAGGGTCGCCGATGTTCCACTTGTCACAGCCATCGTGGATTTCCGTTTTGCGTACACTGGCTGGCCGTTATGACGGAACGGTTCTAGGCGCTTCAGTCCGGAACCATGCTGCTGCTACGGTCGAAGATTCGAATCCTGCCTCGGGCATAAATGTGTGTGATGTCCTTGGGTTAGTTATGTTTAAGTAGTTCTAAGTCTAGGGGACCGATGACCTCAGATGTTGGGAAGTCCCATAGTGCTTAGAGACATTTGAACATTTTTTTTTTTTTTTGTGCCCACTGGCAAAAATCTACACGACATTAAAAATCATCGCCATGCAATTCTTGATGCATAGAAATATGGTAAGGGTGAAATTTATGACAATGTACAATTCTCAAACCCGACGTTTTAGAAATTTCCGATTCCCGGTCCATTTATCTGATACTGACATGTGGATTAGCCTCAACTGTAGCTGAAACGCTTATTTTGGCATCTTCGTTTGTTGCATTTCTTAGTTGCGTCTTCTTTGGCTGAACACTTCCGCTGTCTTTAAATACATTAACTATCCGACGAAAGATCCGGACACTTGGATGCTGACTGACAGGATAAAGATCAACATATATAGCACATGCTTGTTGATAATTTTGATGACAATAGCAATAAATAAACACCATATTTACCTTTTCTGCTACTTTTAAACGTCCCATTTTAAGAAGATTATGTCTTACACATAATATTATGACTGGACAAGCGTTTGTTTTCCTTTGTAATTTCAATACCTTACAAACAAGGTGGGCCAGCAGCGGCCTATTTACGCTGCCCTTCGGCCATAGGAAAGACACACAGTATAACTGGAACACAGAAAAACAAACATACACGGAGGAAAAAAACGGGAGACAAGCATAGAAAAATAAGCGAAGTCGTTCACCGACGTACTGCTCGTATAAAGAAAAAGTTCAACAGTGCACACAAAGGAGAATACAGAATGTCACACGTGAACAGAGGAGCTCGGACGGAGAGACACTGAAGCACCGATGGGACGACAAACACAAGCACTGCGCACGAAGATGCACAGTTCACACAAAAAATCTGGGGCCTGCCAGAGGGAAGAGGTGAGGTTAGGAGAGTGGGTGAGGATAGGAGGGAGAGGGGGAGGGGGTTGATGTTAGTGGGAGAGAAGAAGGGAGGGGGAAGGGAGAGAGTAGGGGGTGATGTGTGGAAGCCCAGTGAGGTGGGAGGGGCGAGGGGGAGGGAGAGAGGGAAGGGAGGAGGGAGAGAAGGGAAGAGAATGCCCTGGAGGAAAAACACAGGGGGAGGAAGGGGAGGATCAAAAGTGGTAGGAGGCGTAGATGGAGGGGATGAGGGCATCATCAGGGAGGGGGAGTTGGCGGAAGCCACCTTGGGCAAGGGTATGGAGTGTGGAGAGATGGGGACCGGGTGGGATGTGGGGGTAGAGGCGCAGCAGCGGACGGGGGTGGGAAAGGATGGGAAAGACAAGCGGGTGACGGGGATCAAGTTTGAGGGAGGTGTAAAGGTTCCGTATCCGTTCGAGGAAAAGCAGGACGTGTGGGAATGGAGTTAAGTCGTATAGGATCCGCGTGGGGGAGGGGAGGCGGATGCTATAGGCGAGGCGGAGCGCATGTCGTTCCAGGATTTGAAGAGATTTGTAGAAGGTAGGAGGGGCGGCGATCCAGGCGGGATGAGCATAACAGAGGATATGGCGGATGATGGATTTATAGGTGTGGAGGACGGTGGAGGGGTCCAGGCCCCATGTGCGGCCAAAATGGGTAAGCGTATTATCATACCTACTTTAAGTAATGAATTGCACACAGTGTTATCGGGTGTGTTGCTACATTTGTGAGAATGTTACAGCGCCATCCATCACAAAGCGAAACAAATGTTCCAAATCAGACATTTCTATTTATTTACGTACTATAAGAATATGTAATAAAAATGGGGGTCCCTATTTTAGGAAATGCAGTTTCTATCTATCTGACCTACGGCAGCACCATCTAGTGGGCCATCCATAGCGCCATCTGTCACGCTCGAACACATTTGTTAGTTGTTCTGATTTTTTCGTTTGATGCTAATTTCGTGAGATATTTGGCCCGGTCACTATTAATGGACCACCCTGTATATTTGTGTGTGTGTGTGTGTGTGTGTGTGTGTGTGTGTGTGTGTGTGTGTGTGGAGGGGGGGGGGGTTGAGAAAACAGCTGCTTGCGGGTGATGTAGAGTGCGTTCCCTGCGCCGCTGACTGGCAGCCGAGCCCCAGAGGCAATCGCAGGCGATGGAGGGGCAGAGGCAGTCAGCGACTGGCTGCTGGCACGGCGCCCGGCCTCAGATTAAGTGCCCGCGGACGTAAACACGCGCCGGCGGCTGCGGCCCCCTCATAACAGCGCGGCCCGTGCCACACCGCACCACTTAACTGCCGCGGTCCGCCAACTGCCCGCCACCTCACAGTAGCGCCGCTGTCAGGGGCGGTAGGCGACGCTTCTGTACAGAACCGAGGGAGCAGCCTGGGTCGCTAGCCCAGGCTTCTCGGATCAGAGTGCAGTGCAGACTCACTAGCCGCACTCCCCAATTCTTTCTTTTGCAATAATTATCCAAGCAAAACCGAATTTTTAATGTACCATGTTTTTAAATCTGACTATGTAGTATAAAGAATTTCTCCTAGTCCCTTACACGCAGTCCTGAATATCTTTGACTGAATAGTCACGAAAATACTTGTAAGATTTAAAGCGGTAATAGTAAGAAGGTAAACTATCTGTGAATCATTTAATAGGTAGTGTAACAGTAACGAGGTGAAGCGTTCAAGTGTCAATAACATATAGCATGCACCTCGCGTTTTTCGTTTTAAACCCTACACGTATTTTCAGAGCTGTTAAAAGTTCACAGTCACAAATTTTCTTCCAGCCGGCGTGGCCGAGCGGTTCTAGGCGCTTCAATCTGGAACCGCGCGACCGCTACGGTCTCAGCTTCGAAGCCTACCTCGGGCATGGATTTGTGTGATGTCCTTAGGTTAGTTAGGTTTAAGTAGTTCGAGTGGACTGATGACCTCAGATGTTAAGTACCATAGTGCTCAGAGCCATTTCAACCATTTCATTTCACAAATTTTCTGGCCAATCTCTACAGGGTAATGAATCTGTATGGAAGTAGCAAAAACAGCCTCGTACTCTCTAGTACGATTTAGAAACGTAGTACATTAAAAATTCATTTTTATTAAATTAATTCATTTCTGCTTTTTACCCTTGTGTGTGTAAATTTTCCAATCGATTTCAAACATTTTGATCAAATTACTACCGAGACCTGTGGACCATTTCCGGTTTATTTCAGCTTCTATTCAAATGTTCAAATGTGTGTGAAATCTTATGGGACTAAACTGCTAAGGTTATCAGTCCCTAAGCTTACACACTACTTAACCTAAATTATCCTCAGGACAAACACAAACACCCATGCCGAAGGGAGGACTCGAACCTCCGCCAGGACCAGCCGCACAGTCCATGACTGGAGCGCCTAAGACCGCTCGGCTAATCCCGCGCGGCAGCTTCTATTCACCTAATTCAACCAATATATTGCTTTCTTCTACACACATCTCGCAAAAAGACCGTGAAGGTAAGTGGCACAGCACACAGAGGCTTACCAGCTATCGTTCTTTCCACAAGCCACTCGAGACAGGAACAGTAAAGAGAAGAAGTGGCACTGGTGCGAAAAGTACACTCCGCCACGCATCAGACAAGGAAGTGCATTAATATGTCACGGTCACCCACTTCTAAGCTACGTTCAAAATTTCGTCTCCAACTCGTTGCGAAAAAGGTCAAAGTCAGCTGCAAATCTTATACCGAACAGAAAGACACAAAAGAAAGCAATATCACCTCCTCTTCCCCTCCTCTCTATCCACCCGTGTCCGTAGTCTCGCATACTGCCTGGGACAATTCTGATACTACCTGCGCGACATGCCAATCGTTCAGGGCCTCTCAAGTGTAAGGAGTTATCAAACATTTTTACCCGCACCGCCATCCCTAGCGAACAGGTCGAGAAAAAAAGCGAAGTACCAACATCGCATTCCCATCTGTTCTGAGATATGTTTAAAATTTCAACCCTTTAGCTCATCTAGGAGTTAGTTCAAAGTAAATCAGAGAATCTGTATTGAACAGAAAGACAATAAAGCGACCTTAGTCAGTGATAATATACACTCCTGGAAATGGAAAAAAGAACACATTGACACCGGTGTGTCAGACCCACCATACTTGCTCCGGACACTGCGAGAGGGCTGTACAAGCAATGATCACACGCACGGCACAGCGGACACACCAGGAACCGCGGTGTTGGCCGTCGAATGGCGCTAGCTGCGCAGCATTTGTGCACCGCCGCCGTCAGTGTCAGCCAGTTTGCCGTGGCATACGGAGCTCCATCGCAGTCTTTAACACTGGTAGCATGCCGCGACAGCGTGGACGTGAACCGTATGTACAGTTGACGGACTTTGAGCGAGGGCGTATAGTGGGCATGCGGGAGGCCGGGTGGACGTACCGCCGAATTGCTCAACACGTGGGGCGTGAGGTCTCCACAGTACATCGATGTTGTCGCCAGTGGTCGGCGGAAGGTGCACGTGCCCGTCGACCTGGGACCGGACCGCAGCGACGCACGGATGCACGCCAAGACCGTAGGATCCTACGCAGTGCCGTAGGGGACCGCACCGCCACTTCCCAGCAAATTAGGGACACTGTTGCTCCTGGGGTATCGGCGAGAACCATTCGCAACCGTCTCCATGAAGCTGGGCTACGGTCCCGCACACCGTTAGGCCGTCTTCCGCTCACGCCCCAACATCGTGCAGCCCGCCTCCAGTGGTGTCGCGACAGGCGTGAATGGAGGGACGAATGGAGACGTGTCGTCTTCAGCGATGAGAGTCGCTTCTGCCTTGGTGCCAATGATGGTCGTATGCGTGTTTGGCGCCGTGCAGGTGAGCGCCACAATCAGGACTGCATACGACCGAGGCACACAGGGCCAACACCCAGCATCATGGTGTGGGGAGCGATCTCCTACACTGGCCGTACACCACTGGTGATCGTCGAGGGGACACTGAATAGTGCACGGTACATCCAAACCGTCATCGAACCCATCGTTCTACCATTCCTAGACCGGCAAGGGAACTTGCTGTTGCAACCGGACAATGCACGTCCGCATGTACCCCGTGCCACCCAACGTGCTCTAGAAGGTGTAAGTCAACTACCCTGGCCAGCAAGATCTCCGGATCTGTCCCCCATTGAGCATGCTTGGGACTGGATGAAGCGTCGTCTCACGCGGTCTGTACGTCCAGCACGAACGCTGGTCCAACTGAGGCGCCAGGTGGAAATGGCATGGAAAGCCGTTCCACAGGACTACATCCAGCATCTCTACGATCGTCTCCATGGGAGAATAGCAGCCTGCATTGCTGCGAAAGGTGGATATACACTGTACTAGTGCCGACATTGTGCATGCTCTGTTGCCTGTGCCTATGTGCCTGTGGTTCTGTCAGTGTGATCATGTGATGTATCTGACCCCAGGAATGTGTCAATAAAGTTTCCCCTTCCTGGGACAATGAATTCACGGTGTTCTTATTTCAATTTCCAGGAGTGTATTATGTAATTACAATGAAATGAACACCCTTAGCTGCTTACAGGCGTTGACATACGTCAACAGGGACAGATGAAAATGTGTGTCCCGACCGAGACTCGAACCCGGGATCTCCTGCTTACGTGGCAGACGCTCTATCCATCTTTTTTTTTAAGTCTCATTTTGTTGGATTTTGTTCGTTGCATCTGCTCGGGGCGGACGTCGTAAGACATCCGTTTAAGTTCGTTGTTGATCGATTAACTCAGTTTTTTTATTACAGAGGGAGCTAACCCTCTGACCGAACACGCTGAGCTACCGTGCTGGCTTTTTTTTGTTTGTTTTTGTTCGTTGCATTCGCTCGGTGAGGACGTCGCAAGACATCCGTTTCAGTTCGTCGTTGATCCTTTAACTCAGTTCCACAGAGGATAGCGCGACTGCAGGGATTTATCTCCCGCGAAACCCACATTCTCAACGTATTGTCCCGCACTACATTCGTAGTGCCCCCGCCCATTATACTCATTACTCGCGGCGCGTTGCCGATTCCCGTAAGAGTTCGGGCACTGTTTGTGCATTCGCACAGAAGAAGAAGATGGTCAAGTGGCAGTTGAGCCTTAACTATATATTTACTAAGATGGTAGCTGTCCTTTCGGACATGTCCGAAAGAACAGATACCACCTTAGTACATACTTAGTATAAATATATTATGTTATGGCTACCCACATGCACTAGCCCATTCGGCACTACATTCGCCCCGCCTAATTTCTGACTGAAGGGCGGAGAGGCCTGAAAATAATGACCTCGCCTTTCTCTTCTCGTCGTAAATGGGTGGAGTCAGAGCTGACTACACTATTTTTCAAGGTGAATAATTTTCCCCATGACGACCGGTGTTTTCCAACTTCCGTGACAGAGTGTTGAAAGCCCTACCAGGAAATAGCACTTTATAGAAGTGCTGCAAGAAGGAGTAGGAAATGGCCAATGAAAATGGCTACATTGTGCTCTTGAGTCTGATTGGCTCGAAGACTCTAATGTAAAATAATTTCGTGATGCTATTTGGAGCACACAGCCGACGGCCCTCGTATGGTGCACAAGTGGTGTGCCCTCTGTGGCTGAGTTGCCGTTTTCGGAGTGCATTTCAGAACTCGGGGCAAGGTGGGCGGTCCTCCGTCATCAGACGAGTTATTTCTTGCGGGAGATTTCAGAAGAGCCTTCCCGTGTGGGCTGTTCCATTTCACTTCGGATAGCAGGAAACATTGCATTTTTCTTGGGGGTTCAGTTTTCTGCTATCTAAAGAAGGCATTCCGTTAATATCTTTTACAAACTCGCAGCTGTGGTAAACAAGTCTATTCGGTTCTTTCTGAGGGTCTAAGTTACCACAATTAGTAAAATCACGTAACTGTGAGAGCCTTAGCTCAAAAACTATTTAAAGTAAAATTCTCAAATAAAATTCAAATGAATGTAATGTTGTACAGTTTAAGGTGATATTTATGTGGCAATTATAGAACTTACATTTAATGCAATTTTCATCATGTCTCATATTTTTTTACGAGAAACACAATTTTTAGTTTAATAAATATTATGCCACATTATTCAGCATTTGATTTGAAAACGTTATCAGTGAATGTATTTGTAGTACTTTCAATGGAAAGCTATTAAGAAAATAAAAAGTAAACAGAAAAAGTGGTAACAGCGATGAACCACGGAGAGACCGTTGACGATCCCGTGCTGTTTGTGTTTATGGCAACCATCACAACCTATCTACAGCTTCAGTTTGAATACTTATTATTTAATTAATTAATCCCCCGGTTCAGACAAGGGGTTCCATAAAACTTAAAACTAAAATCCATGTCCAATAGAGAGTTTCAAGCCTATGGAATTTTAATCCTTTGGAAAATTGTGTTTATGCTTAATACATGGACGAAAGTTTTTAAAAAGTGAATTAATTATTGCTGTGTTATTGCTGTATACCTCCAGCAACAATAGACATTCAGCTTCAACGTGACTCTTAGTTCTCTGAAATATGATACGTTCTTGAGTTACACGACAGTCTGTCACGTCCGGATAATAACACAAACCTTACCGAATTGTGACTAACAGGAAACATTTAACACACACCTTCACAGAAGATATTTTGCTTTACAGTAATTGATAAATGTAAATTAAAAAATACGTCGATTTTCTCGCTTCGTCAGATTTGAAACGAAATAGCACGTATGTAGGGACAGATTTCAGGCTGATCTATTCCAGTTACTAATCGAGTGTTGCCATTTAGCTCAGTGAGCAACGCTCAGTAGGCAGAGACATGAAATTAGCTTATGGAGCCGAGTAGCTGGCTCGACGAATGTGTTTTGCGAACAAGAACAACATGGTGAGGTTTCCACCGAAGCCACTAAACGATATTCATTCCATGGAAATAAGACTGAGGTGTTTCTATGTCACTCCCTACTGCCCTTTAACCGTATTGCTATTTAGTTGTTGCCGAGATTAACGGAGAAACTTACTAGGAGCCACATAGAGACGTGGTGTGAACTGCTAGAGGTGTTCGTACTCCAGCCGAGCGGTCGCATCTCTGAATTTTTCTGACGACAGTTAGCTGGCTACAGGGCTGTAATGATTGGCTGTTGATTAGTGGCAAGTTTGACGGCATCTCGCGAGTCCATGCGAGGCTGCTTGGACAGAACAGATAAGTAATCCTGGTCCGGTGACGAGGACTTCCGACAAAATGTACGGCTTTTGTTGTAGCACAGTGTTGAGGTAATTTGATTTTTCCAATATTTGTGCCAGGCAGTCCAATTTCAACTAAAGTGTTTTCTGAGCTACAAACCATCTTAATTAATCCCGTTTCTATCTGGTAACTGGGAATTTGTGGGTGTATGTAGAATATTCACGTCCACACCGAAGCCATGAGAAGCCAGCGCTAACAGCGAGCGAGGGGCAGTAACGACACACACTGCTGTGTCGCTCCCAGGGCACCCTTGGGGCAACATAAGGGTCACACCACACGAGCGACGGATCGCAGAGATCCGTTGCATGCGATATCGCAAGCAATCGGTCATTCGCCTCGCCACCCCACGCACGAACGATTTGCCATGCAGATTCAATCAGCAATTGTGCTATGGAATATATATACTGCTACGTTTAACAGCAGCTGCAGTTGACTTCCCTATCACCACGAATACTTGCAAAATATAAATTTAAAATAATCGAGAATTATGATTTATTAAACTTTCTTTGACACAATTTTCTTGGGAACCGTAGATTACTTTACAGAGTATATTACATTTTTCAGTGACTCCATACGGCTTGGTTACATCTTTCCAGTGTGCCAGCCCAATTTTTTTTACATTTATTAGTTCTTAATTCCATATTTATTCATTAGTCTTATCGTTTAACTGCGGGTATTTACAGAATTTACTCTATGTGTCTACAGAGATGATGTCAATAGTAACACTACTGATTCCGGCCGGCCTCTGTGGACGAGTGGTTCTAGGCGTTTCAGTTCGGAACCGCGCTGCTACTACGATCGCAGGTTCGAATCCTGCCTCGGGCATGGATTTGTGTGATGTCCTTAGGTTAGTTACGTTTAATTAGTTCTAAGTATAAAGGAGTGACGACCTCAGATGTTAAGTTCCATAGTGCTCAGGGCCATTTGAACCATTTTTTTGATTCCGTAATTCTTATGAACTATATGAAGGAGAATTACAATATAAGCAATGACAAGAGACTCGGGTATACCTGTATAACAGAATTGCCTGAACAATTAAACTAAAATGTCCTCTTAACATTACAGTAATTACGTATGTCGTTATGTTTAGTAGCTAAAATCTTTAACAATGCGTATAGTTTTTCATAAATAATTCAAAATCATAAGATGGAGCCCATTATATCACGAGTGTTACTATTAACTTCCCATCAATTCCACTTATACAGCACAAGCTGCAAAACGCTAATCACTGCAAAATCGCAGGGTGTATTGCGAGGATAAGAGATTCTCCAGATTTTTGTATCCAAAGTATTAAAATAAATAATTTCGTTACGTGAAAGTGAAATCTCATACTAATTTTGAATATAAATGAACCAACCTTATTAGTAGAATTATATCCATATTCTGTTATCCTCAATACTCGTTCATAAAATAAAAGTTTACTTACTATGTAAGAAGATTTATCTGGGGACAAGTCCCGTATTGTGTATTTTATTACTTGCATGAGGTATTCCGCCTTGTCTCCATGCCGTTGCAAGATAGCTGAAGACGTACTTTGAGTGTTGTCGGGCAAAGTAATCAAAGGCGGCAAACGGTCTTCTGCCGAAAACACGCTGTCAGCGAATACCAATGACCGGAAGTGTATATCAATAATGCATATACGTACGTAGCGGAAGAAAACGCTTGTGATTCTTTACCAAGAAGGCCTCTTGTCGGAAGGTACTGATGTAATATGTGTTGTATTTAAAGGCGCAATAAAAGCCTTAGAAGATACGAGTTGCCAAGTACTGGTTTTCAGTAAAAAATTTAATTATTCTACAGAAAAGAGTATTTAACAAGCCGGGGGTTTTCGGACTGCTCCAAACTGAAGACCACGACGAGGTAACAAAGTATGAACAAACCCTTGCAGTGTTTTATATTTCTTCTTAATATAAATAGCGACTCTGGTTTCCACTTCTCACAGTAGCCCGTGGTCCCTGGGAAAACTCTACCAACGTAAATTTCTTACTCAACGTGGGCAAAGCGAAACCATACAAAACTGCATAACCACGTTTGATAAATAGAAGAACGAATCGCTGCCTTGGTGCCACACACCGCTGCTAACCACCCACGGAGTCGTATCACGTCCGCGAATCGCATGCGATCTGTCAGATTGGCTGGGATTTCCACGCGACCAGCGTTAAGCGACCCATCGCTGCGATTTGCACCTACGAAGCGATCGGTGGCCGCTGTGACTTATCGCCGTTATCCGTCGCTCTTGTGCGGGGCGCCCTTCTGAGGGCGGAGGTGTTCTTGGCCGCTCACAAGGCAGGTATGGTGGAAATGTATTACCATGATGGTGCAGCGTTGGCGGACGCAGCAGTTGAGTGCCAAGAAGTTTAGAAGATGAATAACTGCACTCAGTCCCATCAAATATATTAAAAGCATAGTCTGTGGCGGCTCACGTCGCAATAGATCTCTTATAGTATGTCCGCTTCGGAAGTATGCTTCCCACACGTGGCACTGTGCGTTGGCTGGCGAGTTCACAGAAGGGAAGTGACGGGAGAAAAAACTTTGCCATCCCACGATCGTCAAAGTAACTACTTGGGTTTTCTAAGAAAAACAGTTAAGGAACGCAACCTACTGGCCGCTTTCCAATATTCTTTGAGAGGTGACCGTGGATTGCTTGTCAAAGACGCGAGGCTCTCACGTAGGTCCTTCTTCACGTGAATCTCAGAGCGCTGAGAGCGGGAGAAATGGACGTTTGGGAGCCAGTCCATAGTGGCTAGTTCAAAAATTACACGATTGGCTAGTGTCAAGCGAAAGTTGTGCTCACTGGTGGTCGGTGTTTTTCCGAGGGCGACTGAGGTGCACTGATGATTCTTGCAGCATTCGCATTCTGGCATTCATTCTCGTAGCGTTCACTCCTAGGTTAGTCTCGCGGCAGATTTTTTTTCTCGAATCAGCGTTTCTCTCTGGCGGTGGACGTCAGCTCTGGCAGAAGAAGGTTTTACCACTGCAGACGTAGAAGTAGAAAGACAGATTTCACTCGCAGAACAGAATGGGGTGAGATATCCATCTGCAACACTTAATCTTCACGCATACATGCACATAATGAATGTCTAGTGGCACAGGCAAGTTAGGGCGGAACTGATTTAAATATTTGCAAACGTTTCAGTAAATTCACGGTGGCTCTTCATGACTAGGCCAACAGACGAGTTGTATGTAGTCTCACATTCTTTTTCCACTATCAGTGGTTTCATTTCGTAGCTAAGTTGTATGGTATTAACATCAGAAACTTGGCTTGCATTCAGTACGCTCTTTTGTAACGTAGTTCCGTGTTTTGCTTTTGTATTGATGGTTTTACTGTGTGCTCCATCAGAAAGCTTGAAATGTGCGTTATAAATCTCTACACACTAAGAATTGCAATAAATATTGTCATATACCTGGACCAAGATATTGATTCGTAATTACTAGCTCCCTTCCATGAAGTTACTTAACACTAAATTATGGGAAACCGGGGAGCTGGAATTCAGTTCTAGGGCAACTCTTTTCCATTAATTGCATTAATCAGCTTTGTAGCCCAACTTTTATTAAGCAGTGAGTTTCTGGGCCTCATCTGCCACTCAGCTGGCCCAGTCTGATGACGGTCAACTCAAGACTCACGCCGGTGTTTCCATATTCGCTGAAAATCTTCAGTCTTAAAACCATAAAATTATCAGTGCTATAAAAGTTTTTAGATAATTATGCTAGTACAATTTTGTATGTACTTTTTAGCGTTATCATTTGCATGTGTAGCCTAGCTGCAACGATCTTATTGTGGTTTGGCAGGTAGGACTCCGTCCTCGAAACAACAATCTGAGTGCAGTATTGTTTCATGTATTATTAAAACAAAGTTATTTGAATAGTTTTGGTCTGCTTGGGGCAGTGCAAACATGTACAGATAAGACGTTGTGAGTTTCGACGCGTTTGCGTCGTCCTAATAATGTTATCCGAGTCACAACAATCACAGAACAAGTCAGGAAACTAGCATTTTCCAAAATTCTTCAGTAAATGCGTTATTTCAGATCAAGCTAACTTATTTTTGAGTCGTACAGAGAAATTTTCGCCTTGTTCGTGTGACGTGTTTATGTATTTCTAAGACACGAGAACCACTGTTAGTATAACAATTTTTCAGTGGAATTATCCGTAGTGGACAGGCGGCTGTATTGTTTTGCAGTAATTAACAGCGTGCCTTCCATGTTTCGCAAATAGTGAACGCTTGAAATATTTCAGCCCTATGTATATCTATACTCCAGAACCCTTTCAAGGTGTGTGACGGAGAGTACTTCTCGTAGCAGTATCTGGTCCTCCCTTTACTGTTCCACAGGTAAATGGAGCGTGGGAAGAATGCCTGTCGGTAAAACTTTGCACGAACCCTAATTCCTATGATTTTCTCGTTGTGATCGTTTTGCGAGACGTACGTGGAAGAAGTAACATGTTAACCCAGTCTTCCCGCATCGTGTGCCTTCGAAATTTAGGCGGCAGGCCTATGTGCCTCGGTGATGCACAATGCCTCTCTTGTAGCCTCTGTCACTGGAGTTTGGTAAACAACTACGTACAGTTCTCATGCCGACTAACGATCCCGTGGTAAAACACAAAGATCTTTTTTAAATCTTCTCTGTTTTTTCTACCTTTCCTGCTTCGTAAGGGTCACAAACTGATCAGCAATACTCAAGAGCAGGTGGAACAAGTGTTTAATGCAGCAGTTCGTTCGTGGATGACTCAAATATTCCTAAGATTCTTTCTATAAATCTCAGCTAGGCATCTTTTCCTACTATTTTGTCTTACACTGAAGCTCAAAAAAGAGAAAGAACTCGTATAAGCATGCGTATTCAGAGATGGAAATATGTAAACAGACAGAATACGGAGCTTCGGTCAGCAACGCCTACATAAGACAAGTGTCTGGCGCAATTGCTATATCACTTACTGCTGCTACAATGGAAGGTTATCAAGATTTAAGTGAATCTGAACGTGGGGTTATCATCGGCGCACAAGGGGTGGGACACAGCATCTCCGAGTGGGGATTTTCTCGTACCACCATTTCACGAGTGTATCAAGAATATCGGGAATCCGGTAACATATGTTATCTCCGACATTGCTTTGGCAGGAAAAAGTTCATGCAAGAACGGGACCAACGACGACTGAAGAGAATCGTTCAAAGTGACAGAAGTGCAACCCTTCTTCAAATTGCTCCAGATTTCAGCAAGTGTCAGAATGCGAACCATTCAGAGAAACATCATGGATATCGGCTTTCGGGCTCGAAGGTCCACTCGTGTACCCTTGATGACTGCACGAAACAAAGCTTTACGCCTCGCCTGGGGCCGTCAACACCGACATTGACAACCGGAAACATGATGCCTGGTCGGACGAGTCTCGTTTCAAATTGTATGAGCGGATGGATGTGTACGGGTATGGAGACAATCTCTTCAATCCATGCACCATGCATGTCAGAAGGGGACTGTTCAAGGTGGTCGAGGCTCTGTGATGGTGAGGGGCGTATGAAGTTGGAGTGATATGTAACCCCTGATACGTCTAGATATGACCATGACAGATGCCACGTACGTAATATCCTGTCTGATCACCTGCATCCATTCATGTCTACTGTGCAGTCCGACGGTCTTGGGCAATTCAACAGGAGAAGGCGATTCCCCACACGTCCCGAACTGCTACAGAGTGGCTACAGGAACACTCTTCTGAGCTTAAACATTTCCTCTGGCCACCAATCGACACAACATTATTGAGCATATCTAGAATGCCTTGCAAGGTGCTGTTCAGAAGAGATCTGCATCCTCTCGTACACCTACAGACTTATGGACAGCCCTGCAGGATTCATCGTATCATTTCCCTCCAGCACTACTTCAGCCATTAGTCGAGTCCATGCCATGTCGTGTTCCGGCACTTCTGCGTGCTCGTGGGGGCCCTACATGATATTAGGCAGCTGTACCAGTCTTTGGCTCTTCAGTAGGTGTGGTCATTCCACTTTAGGTCACTGCGGGAGGTTACACCTAGGTATTTTATTGTAGTTGCTATTTCGACTGGTCCGTCACCAATAGTGTGGATGAACAGTATTAATTTTGGGTTCAACTAACGGTTCCTACACCGATCACCCATCCTCTGAATGTTTTCGTACAATTTGCATCTAACTTCTGGCATTGCTGTCTTCTTATCAACCGTATCATCTCCAAATAGCCTCATTATGATTTTCACTACATTTAAATGAAATTAACTGATTTACTTCAACTTGAGTGGGAGAGAATACTGTCATTTTTTGGCAGTAGATGTTCATCTTCCCATATCATGTCAGCTGTAATTAGGAACCGGTTATCTTATTTCCGATATCTAGGATTGACCATCCCAGAGTGCACAACGGGAAATAGTTATCTCTGTACGTGTCCTAAGCCTCCGACGAGACCGCAGCTGCCTGGCACGATGGCGTCGCAGGAAGGCAAGCCAGAGTTTGGCGACACGTCGATGATAGTCGCATTGAGGACGGAGCTTTGTGGCAGCGCTCGTTGGACACTGGTGTTTGGGGAGAAACTTACTGCCTCCAGCTCTCTGGGCGAGTGACGTTTCCGACCCTGGTGGGTTTGGCAGCGGCCTTAGCTTTAGCTGCATACTGTGGCGCGTCGGGCAGCACTGGTCGTGAGTCACAGTGCGCCTCTGTGCGACTCAGTGCGACGGTTGGCCGCCCTGCCAGCTGGCACGCCGAGCTGTGGTCGAGTCCGCGTCTGCGCCGCCGACACGCGCCTGTCTACACGTTCAGGCTTCTGCATCAGAGAATGCCAGGTGAGCCCGCAAACGAATTTAACTCCACGCGTTCTACAGAAATCACTGAGCGAGGTGGGGCAGCGGGCAGCACAGTGGACTCGCATCCGGGAGACCGATGGTTCAAATCTGCGCCCTGGTATCCAGTTCCAGGTTTTCTATTATTTCCCTAAATCGCTTAACGCAAATGCTCGGATGGTTTCATCGAAAAGGACCACGGCCGACTTCCTTCCCAATCCTTCTGTAATCCGTTGTTGTTCTTGATGATGATGATGATGATGATGATCATTATGGTGACATGAGGTGAGGTGAGGTGCGCTCGACATCATGATCATCAGCGCCCTGAGAAAAGTCAGCATGCCATTCTCAAAGGAGGGGACAAAGGCTGTCCCCATATGCGGAACAGCTTATAATGCTTTAAAGCCTGTCGCCCTTCCCCACCAACTTAGGGATGAGGCCTGACAGTTCACAAAATTTCACCAGTCATGTAGCACTGGAATCAGTATCGTCGAGGATGGTGGGCAGATCTCCATCGAGACTGAGGGCTATCCTAATATTATTATATAGGATAGAAGTTGCCAAAACATGGTAAACTGAAAGTGACACACCACAAGCTTCAAACAGTGGTGGATGCTCCCGGCGTGGGAGGAAGCCATGTGTCAAAGGCTATGTCAGATGCGCAGCGTGGTAAGCAGAACGTCCTTCCAGCCGTGAGGTTGACAGGAAATCCGCCTGGTCTGTGTGGTCGATCTGAGCGACTGCAGTTTGTTTTCTGTCAACTGCACCCATTCAGTCTTCCACTGACGCACGATTCGGCTATCAGGAAATGAGATGAAGTCGTGCAACGGGATGGGGCACTGACGGACACCACCATCCCAACATGCTCCCTTAGCTGCTTTCTCGGTCATGTCGTATCGCTGTATCCCGATGTGTCCAAGTACCCAGCAAAAGATCACCTTCTCGCCTCGTCGTTGGAAACCCTGTAAGGAGTCATGGATAAGCTGAATCAACTGGTCGATTGCGTACATTTCGCGGAATACTTGTAGTGCACTAAGCGAGTCGGAACAGACGAGAAACCTTGTGCGATGATGTCTGAATCTTCTCCAGTGCCGTCATAATGCAACGTGACTCCGCATCATAATATGTAAATTGTTCCGCAAGATGCAATTTGAAAACCCTATCAGGGAAAACAGCAAAACGACGGAGGAATTCTCTTGTTGGGATTCGTTTATACAGGGCGTTGCAAAAAGGTACGGCCAAACTTTCAGGAAACATTCCTCACACACAAAGAAAGAAAATATGTTATGTGGACACGTGTCCGGAAACGCTTACTTTCCATGTTAGAGCCCATTTTATTACTTGTCTTCAAATCACATTAATCATGGAATGGAAACACACAGCAACAGAACGTACCAGCGTAACTTCAAACACTTTGTTACAGGAAATGTTCAAAATGTCCTCCGTTAGCGAGGATACATGCATCCACCTTCCGTCGCATGGAAACCCTGATGCGCTGATGCAGCCCTGGAGAATGGCGTATTGTATCATAGCCGTCCACAATAGGAGCACGAAGAGTCTCTACATTAGGTACCGGAGTTGCGTAGACAAGAGCTTTCAAATGCCCCCATAAATGAAAGTCAAGAAGGTTGAGGTCAGGAGAGCGTGGAGGCCATGGAATTGGTCCGCCTCTACCAATACATCGGTCACCGAATCTGTTGTTGAGAAGCGTACGAACACTTCGACTGAAATGTGCAGGAGCACCATCGTGCATGAACCACATGTTGTGTCGTACTTGTAAAGGCACATGCTCTAGCAGCACAGGTAGAATATCCCATATGAAATCATGATAACGTGCTCCATTGAGCGTAGGTGGAAGAACATGAGGCCCAATCAAGACATCACCAACAATGCCTGCCCAAACGTTCACAGAAAACCTGTGTTGGTGACGTGACTGCACAATTGCGTGCGGATTCTCGTCAGCCCACACATGTTGATTGTGAAAATTTACAATTTGATCACGTTGGAATGAAGCCTCATCAGTAAAGAAAACATTTGCACTGAAATGAGGATTGACACATTGTTGGATGGGCCATTCGCAGAAGTGTACCCGTGGAGGCCAATCAGCTGCTGATAGTGCTTGCACACGCTGTACATGGTACGGAAACAACTGGTTCTCCAGTAGCACTCTCCATACAGTGACGTGGTCAACGTTACCTTGTACAGCAGCAACTTTTCTGACGCTGTCTTTAGGGTTATCGTCAACTGCACGAAGAATTGCCTCGTCCATTGCAGGTGTCCTCGTCGTTCTAGGTCTTCCTGAGTCGCGAGTCATAGGCTGGAATGTTCCGTGCTCCATAAGGCGCCGATCAATTGCTTCGAACGTCTTCCTGTCGGGACACCTTCGTTCTGGAAATCTGTCTCGATACAAACGTACCGCGCCACAGTTATTGCCCCTTGCTAATCCATACATCAAATGGGCATCTGCCAACTCCGCATTTGTAAACATTGCACTGACTGCAAAACCACGTTCGTGATGAACACTAACCTGTTGATGCTACGTACTGATGTGCTTGATGCTAGCACTGTAGAGCAATGAGTCGCAAGCACCGAAGTCAACATTACGTTCCTTCAATTGGGCCAACTGGCGGTGAATCGAGGAAGTACAGTACATACTGACGAAACTAAAATGAGCTCTAACATGGAAATTAAGCGTTTCCGGACCCATGTCCACATAACATCTTTTCTTTATTTGTGTGTGAAGAATGATTCCTGAAAGTTTGGACGTACCTTTTTGTAACACCCTGTATAAACAACCATAAAACTGTGGAATTCAGTTAAAATGGAAGAAAACAAAGATGTAAAAACGTGATCTGGAGTACAAGCTTTCTTGAACCATGTCAAGCTTAAAATGACTTCGGGCCTCCGAAGAACACAAGGCAGTAACGCGTTCAATCCCTGCCTATGTGCCGGCCGGAGTGGCCGAGCGGTTCTAGGCGCTACAGTCTGGAACCGCGCGAACGCTACGGTCGCAGGTTCGAATCCTGGCTCGGGCATGGATGTGTGTGATGTCCTTAGGTTAAGTAGTTCTAAGTTCTAGGGGACTCATGACCTCAGAAGTTAAGTCCCATAGTGCTCAGAGCCTTCTTTTTTTAACCCTGCCTATATTTGGAGGTGTGATAGATTCAGATCCTGGAGACAGTCAGTAGCAGGTATACCGAATAGCTTGGTCTCATGGGGCCGTTTACTGAACAGACGTTCAAAGTTGGGTTGGACCACTGCACTAAATGCCAATGACTGAGATGACGCCGAGATTTTGAGTGCCTGTCGAGCCAGAAGGATACGTTTCCGAATCCAGAATGGTGGTTGACAAGCCTCTGCACACAGACTCTGAAATGGTCTCGGTTGGCCCGAAAGGCTCCAGTCGATATCCGAATGCCCTCATGGTGGAAGCGTCTAACACCCTGAGGTAGGAAATATGGACTGATCAATAGATCACGCTGCCATAATCTAAATGAGATCTAACAAATGACCTATAAAACTGCAGGAGGTGGGATTCCGTAATCCGAGCTTGTGCTCCGTTTGTAATGACCAAGCTGTCAACTGGACGTTAAAAGAGTAATCTTCTTCTCTTCTATGAAAGTGGAACGTAGACCATCAGAAACGGAGACCAACAAACTGGAGGCATTTGAAACCGCGTGGTATCGAAGAATATTTAAAAAAAAATGAGGACACAGAAAGGACGAAATGAAGAAGTACTGAAAATAAATGTTAAAGATAGAAATCCCATAAAGACACATACAGAAGAATGGACAGTTTTTTGGATATCTGCTACGGCATCCAGGAATAGTTGATCCTGCTCTGGAAGGTGCAGTTACGGAGAATAGTAGCAGAGGATGACCAAGAATAGAGTAGAGAAAGTCGAAGAGAAGATCATTGGAAGACCAAGAAAAGACAAGAGGAAGACCAAAACAGAGAAGAGGAAGACCAAGGAAACAGTATGCGAAACAGATTGTAGTGGATGACGAATATAAAGTTGTAATGGAATTAAATAAGTGAAGGAGAGTACAAAACGAGCCTTAAGACTCATTAGTTAAAAGCAGTGATACAGTAAAGATTTACGAACATTGACGGAGGCAGTTTAGGAATCACTGCAAAGGAAAGTTGAGTTCAGTGCCATAAAAGAAGCAGCAAAAATTTTTACTACCAGACATTGTATAATAAAAATTTTGTTATACGTATCTAGGAGAGAATTCAAGAAGGTTGGAAACAAAATGTGTTATTCATGAAACTACGCACATAAAAAACGACAATTTCGAAAGGCGAGAAGTATTTACAATAAAAACAGTATACTGCGTAACGAAAAATGAAGACATAACATCTCATTAGTGAAATAAGAGTGCCTTTATTCAACTCAGTGCCTGAGGCAGAATTATAATTGAGATAAAGAAGAAATAGTAAAGACAAGAATTACGAGGAAGAGTTCACAACTCAAAGTCCGGCAAACTAAGAGGCAATGACAACATATGCAAAAAACAGAATAAATAACAGAAATAATACGGAAATGAACATTTATTTATTTATTTGTCCATATAAATCTCTTTTTAAGTACATATTTTGTACACAGGATATTGGACAGAAGACCTTTTTAGCTATTGGATTTTCAAATATCAAACATAAATTTTATAAATTTTTATGATAAATTGGAGCTATACAGTTAATAATTACAAATTTTTGAAATATTGTATATTTATAACTTATTTCTACAATTAAAGATACAAATTACATTTTTCTTGCATAAGATACTGTGAGACTGAACAGTAGCAGTTTTTCAGAAGGTAGGATGTCACAGACTTTTTAAAGCTTTGTAGTTCAGTAAGAGATTTTATATGTCTTGGTAATCTGTTGTAAAGTTTTGTTCCTGCTTGATATACACCTTTTTGGCATAATGTGGTGTTACAATGATTGACACGTATGTCACTGTCTGACCTGGTACTGTAATCATGGACACTTTTGTTTTGAGGAAAAAGGTTTTCTTTTCTCAGTAAGCTTTTTTTGACATGCGTGACTACTTCCAGTATATAAATGCAGGGAAGGGGTAGGATCTTTAGATCTTTAAAGAAAGGTTTGCATGATTTTCTGCTGCTCACTTGTTTCATTATTCTTATAATTGCCTTTTGTTTCCTGAAAACTGTTATGGCCTGATGTACATTTCCCCAGAAAATGATACCGTACTTCAGTATTGAATGTACACGAGCAAAGTATACAGCCCTAACTGTTTCTGCACTAGTACTGTTGCAGAGAATTCTTATCACATAGCTCATTTTTGCTAGTTTTGAATTTAGGGCTGTGATAGGAGTGTTCCAGTGATGTTTTTGGCCACATATACGGAATGAAAGACAGTAGCTTAACAAATGAAATGTTAAATTGTATCTGGAAAACAAATTAACAATATTTTTGACCATAGAAGACAAAAGTTTTGGGAATTAAAAAATATTAAAAGAAAAAATAGCTGTGGAACACAAAATGGCAGCATTTGTCTATGAATGTTGTGGGTAAATGTTCACAAGTATGGGGAAAGTCTTACGGAAATGTTCCATGCACTTATATGTGCATCCTCGGAGGGCGGATGATAATCATTTCACTGTTGAAGTTTCGAGACGCTGAACTTGCCACACATTGCTGGACGGTTCCACTGCCTGCACCGTTCATCTGCTGTAAGAACAGCAAGGATAAATTAACTGGACTAGGGCATGTACAGGGGCACGCGGGGAATCGTTTTGGCATCGTTGCACTTGCAAATGATTAGCTCAGTGTTTATGTACAAGTGGAGGCAGAATGTGAAAGGTCAGCATTGCCTCCACAGTGAGATAACCAGAGCACAAAGTGAGGCAGATTATGACCCGTGTGGATAGTTATGGCGCGATCTTGTCCAAGAGGGCTCGACCGATGACCGAAATGTTACCGAAAGCAGGGACATTGCGGGGTTCAGCGTACATGACAGTTGCGGCAGTCTCACCACAACCATCCCACTTTGGAGTGTTTAAATACTGGCCGTCTGGTCTCATTGAGTCAGCGTCCGCTATAGTTTTGGTTTCGCCGTGAGGCCACTCGTGCTCCACCGTCGTATTGACGAAACTACCTACCAGGAGTCTAGCCACAGCACTCATGGGCCCAGGGTCAAAGTGAGTCCCTGATAACCATCGAGCCGCTGACAGTCCACCAGTGCTAGATGACGGACTGTTGCTGGCACTGTAGACGCTTAACGCCACATCCACCACTCTTCTCCCACCACATGTGGGCATGAGCTACTACACGAACTGTTAGAAAGTAGTAAAGATTTTCTGGTGACGTCAGTTGGCTTTTGACTCACCTCAGTCCACCATCCTACACACGATAACCTGCCATATCCGCTATACTAGCAATGAAGTAGTCAGTTTTCATTCGCAGTTGGAACAATTGATGAGGTACCGTCTGATATATATACTGCAAAGACGCTTTTGGCGTATTTATGTCGATTTAGAGGTTTAGCATGATCTGACCCTGCGTTCGGTAAGCATGAAGTAATATAGTGAAATCTTAACACTGATTTGAAGATGAGGTTGCGTGTTACATCACGTAAGGTACCGCCGTACTAGAGGGGGATAACTTGGCTCATGCATCCAAGTTGCCAACAAGACCAGTAAAGAGAAGAATAGAAAAGAATACAGATCGTATGTTAGAAGACGACGACTTTGGCTTTCGTGAAGGTCAGGGCGCCAGAGAGGCAGTTTTGACGTTGCGAGTGACAATGAATACAAGACTGAAAAAATAAAGACACGTCTATAGGACTAGTCGATGTGGAAAACGCGTTAGACAATGTCAAATGGTGCAAGATATTCGAAATTCAATACAGTATGTATAAGAACCAAGATGGAATAATAAGAGTGTAAAACCAGGGTTAAAATGGGAGTAAGACAGGGATGCAGTCTTTCGCCTCTACTCTTCAATCTACATAGAAGCAGCAATGAGGGAAATAAAAGAAAGCTGCAAGTGTGGGATTAAAATTGAAAGTGAAAAGATATCGGTGTTAAGATTCGCTGCTAACTTTGCTATCCTCTGTGAAAGTGTGTAAGAATTTCAGGATCTGTTGAATAAAGAGTCTAATGAGTATAGAATATGGACTGAGAGTAAACTGAAGAAAGACAAAAGTAACGAGAAGTAGAAGAAATGAGAACAGTGAGAAACATCATAATTTGTGATCACAAATTAGATGAAGTTAAAGAATTCTGCTACCTTGGCAGCAGAATAACTTATGACGAACGGAGCAAGGGCCATATAAATAGCAGACTGGCACTGGCAAAAAGGGGATTCCTGGTCAAGAGTAGTCTATTGGTGTGAAACACAGATCTTAATTTGAGGAAGAAATTTCTGAGAATGTACGTTTGGAGCACTGCGTTATATCACAGTAAGACATCGACTATGGGAAAACCGAAACAAAGAAGAATGGAAGTATTTGAGATCTGGTGCTACAGAAGAAACGTTGTGAGTTAGGTGGACTGATGGGGTAAGTAATGAGAAGGTTCTTCGCAGAATCGGTGAAGAAATACCTGAGGTGGACTGCCACCTCCACTCAAGATTTCGCAGGAATCGATGCCGGAGAGGCGGCTTTCATCACCGCATACGCTTCGGTCGTTCCTCAATGTGAGGTGGCGTATTGACTTCAGCTGATCTGGAAATGTAAGGAGCTGTCTTAGAAAGAAGGTCGAGAAAACCGCAGTACTTCAGGGTGCTGTAACAATAGCACCTGCCCGTAGAGCGGCGCACGAACAGGAACTGAAGCCTTACAAACAAACTATAGTGCACCGGCTTTTCGGGTCAGATGGTGCTGTTCGCCATCAGATTGCAACTGGCTATTATCCTGAAATGCTCTTTTTTCTGATAAAACATGACTTCATTCAGGATGTACGGTTGTTTCATGCAGGGCAATGCAAGGAAACACATCGGGCTGCAGTAGTACTGCGAGTTCATGTAAACGATGAAAACTATACTCCTGACACTACTGTCAATGCATTCGCGCCGTGTTCCCTTGCCTTGTCCTACATTAAACAATCATAATCCTCCTTGTTAGATGTTTGTTCTGCCACAAAAAGATTACAGTACAATATTCACACATGTATCAGAAGTTATGCTTGAACAAGACCGATCCAACTCATATTGCAGTAAATGCATACAAAAATTTGTTTTCAGAACATGAAGAGACCCTCGTTGAAACTTTTGACACTTTCCGGAACTGCTACGCCGATTGACAAGATAGTTTTCCGCACTGACATTCATCAATAAACGCTAGAAGAAGTTGTTGCCTCGTCAGACTTCCAGGGCCTATGCAGTTTCAAGCTTTCGACTACTTTCTCCATAGTCATCGTCAAGAGTTACGTGTACACTCTATGGTACTGTATTTAGTTGGACGAATTATGTCATGAAGACGTAACGAAGTCACGAAACTTTAAAAGCTACCAGACATTATGTCGAAGTCTATGATGAAGGAATACTGGTACTAATGTTGATTTCGTTAGGTGGCCGATGACTTAGCTTATTCCTCTGTTATCTCTCAGCATCAAGCATCCGTTTTTACGCAACGCTGAGGTAATAGCTACTTACCTGGTTAAATTTTGCTGTTGAACGTTGTGATTTGAACGGGTTCTTTAATAACAGAATCCCAGTACGTAAATGCAGGGGATGACACCAGGCTTTCATCAAACATACTGTGTGACTTTTCATGAGCTGTGTTACGCAACAACCGAACTGTTGAAATCGCGATATTCAATGTGTCTTCGGTACTCTGTGCACAATTCCTAAAATAATTTTGTAAGTTCAGTGAAGACTGACTCCCAAGCTGTCTTTTACTACGTACATAATTTTCTACTAAGGCATTCAGTTAATTTTCCCACCACTCGTCTAACGAAATCAGCATCGCTACCAATGCTTCTTCCTCACACACATCGACATGGTTTCTGGTAGCATGTGTAAGTTCCGTGACTTCGCGACGTCTTCATGACACATTTCGGCCAACTAAATAAATTACCAAACGTCCTAGAGATAACTCATGACGATGACGACGGAGGCAATCGCCGAAATCCTTAGATTATACACAAATATGACACGGCAAGACGTTCATGAAGCATTTATTCTACATCGTCGGTTGTGTCACGAGTTCACGGACGTACAAAAAATGTTGGAAGCAGGGTAAATGTTAGTGACTGGGCAGAAATCAAGAAGGGATTCCCACAAGATTAAATTATGGCTCGATTCCTTGTCCCTGTATTATGAATCGCCTTCCAGTAAACATTAATGAATCTGAGTTGGTACTTTCTGCGGACAGTGCTAGTGTTATAACAAAATCTCACTAGAGAGGAAGCAAGACAAGAGAAGACAGTGTTAATTAAATCCTTCAAATAACTTTTTTTCTCTGAAAATTGACTACCTACATTTTGAGAAAAAAAACCTGTATTCAATTCTGTACAATAAACAGGGTCATACCTGCAATCGATGAACTACGTTGAGTAGTCACTAAATGCGGTAGAATGCTCCAAATTTTTGTGTGTAGATACTGATGAAAATTTGAACTGGAAGAAGCGTATTACTGAGGTGCTCAGACAATTACGCTTAGCTGCAGTTTCTCTTTCTGTAATTGCTAGTCTTTGAAACAAACGGATCAACCTCCTGACAGTTTTCATATATCCACTCAATAATGTATTATGGGATAATTATCTGGGGTAACTCACCACCATGAAAGCAAGTATTGATTGCCGAAATGCGAGCAGTAAGAATAATATGTATTGTGGAGCTTAAGTCATCATGTAGGCACCTCTTCAAGGAGCTAGGAATATCAACCGCACAACTACAATTCATTAATGACATTCGTCACCAACAATCCATCACAATTTGAGAAGTGATATACACGCCTACAAAACTAGAGGAAAAAAATACCTGTATTACTCATTATTAAAACTGCAGGTCAGAAAGGACTTGAATATGCAGCAACGAAAATAAATTATCGTGTACCTAATATCATAAAAAGTCTCATGGGTAGCAAAATAAATTTTAAATCGAACCTAAAATTATTTCTCCTAACAATTTATTTTATTTTACGGACTAATTTATGTTTAAAACTGGTAGCCTGAAAATGAAAACAAACCCTAGTTTTTTGTGTAGTTCCATGTAAGGAAAAGAAATGGGTTCGAAAAGATGTTGAAGGCCTGGCGGTACCGACTGACAGTCACGTTATCCTCACTACGTAAGCCTCGGTAGATGCTGACATGGAGAGCGTGTGGTCATCACACTGCCGTTCATGGGGGTCGTCAATTTTCGTAACAGAGTTGCTTGATTAGGGCTAAAAATGTGTACATTAATCTTAACACTAATTATGGATACATTTAATATCAATTAACTCGTTCCACTTCATTCCGATAAAAAATCCTTTCAAATGATCTTTGGCATATGTAACTAAGTAATTGCCACGATCAGGCTCTCCATCATTCACAGACTCCAATAGCTGGTAGCAGCTCTGATGTCGAGCAACAGTATCTGACATGGTAAGTCAGTGCTACCGTTACGTTATAAGCTTTCAGTCTCAGTTGTGAACAGTTGTTTACTGGAACTTCAGTCTGAAGTACTAAGTAGGGCAACGATTTTCTTCGTATTTTTCTCTAAGCCTGCTCTAACTTGTCTAACTTGGGTGAAACCGATACTCCACCTATATAAGTCCGAGGACCGGCAGGAGCGTCTGCGGCGATCGGAGACACTCAGCCCGGTACCAATTCGCAGGCGACGCAGGGCACAGAGCTCGCAGAGTTCTGCGAGCTGCAAGGAGTAGTGCAGAATATCGGGCAGCTATAAAGCAGAATGGGTCCGGTTCTTTACGGCCTCGTAGTGCTGGTAGCCAACAGTCGCGGCTGCAGGAGACACGGCTGACGATGCGCCCTCGCGGACAATCGCAGTTGCCTCCCAGTCTGCAGTAAAGGTCGCAGACCAAGCACTTGCTGAATCAGCGTCTCCCAGTTCACATGCGACGATTACCCCTGAACACGATATGAGGTATTACAGTGGTATGCGAATAAGAAGGCGTTTGCGTGATGCGTTCTATGCAGAGACGGAGACCATTTTGCGGCGTTGCCAGAGTGCCCTTTGCCACATGTCACCAAGCTGTTGTCTGCCTTGATAACTGTCGATACCGAGGTGAGCGCCACATTCGGCCACTGTTTCTGCTTTTGACTGTCTCTAGGAAACATATGCTCCAAAACGTGTTGTCGCTTCTTAAGGTAATAATTGTCGTGTTTGCTTCATGTCACTCTTAATGAATGTCTAAACTAACAATAAAATCAAAATTAAAGGATGGACCGTAAGTTTCTCCCTTAAGTTTTTTAACAATATTCTTAGTAGACGGAATTTTTTTCGAATAAACCATTTAAACAGTCAGTATTCACTTTTCCCATCTTTTGTATGGCGTCCGTGACGATGAAGAAATTTTTCAACTCGAAACTTCCTGGCAGATTAAAACTGTGTGCCGGACCGAGACTCGAACTCGGGACCTTTGCCTTTCGCGGGAAAGTGCTCTACCATCTGAGCTACCCAAGCACGACTCACGCCCCGTCCTCACAGCTTTACTACTGCCAGTACCTCGTCTCCTAGCTTCCAAACTTTACAGAAGCTCTCCTGCGAACCATTCAGAACTAGCACTCCTGAAAGAAAGGATATTGCGGAGACATGGCTTAGCCACAGCCTGGGGGATGTTTCCAGAATGAGATATTCACTTCAATTTTAATCTGCCAGGAAGTTTCATATCAGCGCACACTCCGTTGCAGAGTGAAAATCTCATTCTGGAATTCAACTCGTTTGCCAAAACGCTGAGGCAGCACTGCGGTCTCTTCAGAGGTGACTGAGTTCCATTCCTCCTGAACACGTGCAGTCACCTAGTGTTTGTTGCGTGGACAAGGTTCTCTGAAGAATGCCTCCCACACTCTGGCCGACAGGTGTACTTTACAGATTAGATCTGGACTGATTCCAAGCCAGTCGTCCGAAACAAAACAGAATGTTCTCTTCAGAACTGCTGTTCGTCTGGGTGTACGAACTGTTGCTCCATCTCGCGTAAGAACAGCAGTGTTCGGATTTAGGAAAAGAACGGTCTATACTGCTTTAGACAGATAGACAGGGACGATTGTTTTCTGATAATAGCGACCAATGACGGTGTTTTTTTGCATCAACTACATACAGTTTAGTTTTTCCGTAGCCTTGGATGCCGCCAGTGAACATTACATTCAATTCTTGCTTTTTTCTGTGGTCTGAGGAAATTTTCTCTGGATCGTTTGTACAGATTCGGGCATTTTGTTTGTTGGGCTTTGAAAAAAGCTCTACTGCAGACTCTTTCGTTAGTAAATCCACATATTTTCTTCTTTCCTTCAGGGTTGGCACTGGAGAAACCTTCAGGCACTATTCTTCCCCAAAATGCCTGACGATCAAAAATTTTCTTGTTGTACCATGGATTTTACTGACTGGACAAAAGCACTTCTCCACAGCAACAAAAGGTTCAAATGGCTCTGAGCACTATGGGACTTAATATCTGAGGTCTTCAGTTCCCTAGAACTTAGAACTACTTCAACCTAGCTAACCTAAGGACATCACACACATC
The DNA here is from genome assembly GCF_023864345.2 of Schistocerca serialis cubense. Taxonomy (NCBI): domain Eukaryota; kingdom Metazoa; phylum Arthropoda; class Insecta; order Orthoptera; family Acrididae; genus Schistocerca; species Schistocerca serialis. Next base: position 96,086,782 of record NC_064644.1, read on the forward strand.
CATGCCCGAGGCAGGATTCGAACCTGCGACCGTAGCGGTCGCGCGGTTCGGACTGAAACGCCTAGAACCGCTCGGCCACCGCGGCCGGCTTATAACAGCAACTAACAATAAACAACAACAATGACAACCACCAACAATAACAATAATAAGAATAGCAATAATAACAATAACAATAATAACAGTAACAATAATAACAATTATAATTATTATTATTATTATTTCGAGTATATGAGCCGTCTGGTGCAAATCTGACAATCGGACACCACTTCGGCGATTTTCGTGTCCCTAGTCAATCCCAGTTATCCTGCTGAGGAAAGGTGACCCACAGTTTAACGTCGAATCCGAACCACTTGCCGTTGTTGGCGACTGTACACATCATTCAGAGGTCAAGACTATGTTAAAGGCAGACTGAAAAATCTCTGTGGTATGGCCAGGACTATATCCCGCAGCCTCTCTGTTTTCAGGTTTGCTTTATCACAAAATGACGAATCCGACACAACAGTAAACTGGTGCCATTTTTCTTGCAACATTTTACTGTTTCTTGCCATTGCCGGATTGTCTTTAGGCAGCTGTATTACGGTTACTGGTATAAGTGTTAAACCAGCAGCTGAATGTTTGCAGCACGGCTGGAGAGGGGGAAAATGCAATGAGTCTGTAAAGCAGACTGCTTAGAAGTAACTGGCGCGTCCCGTTTTAGAATATTATTCCAGTGTGTAGTCTGATACCAAATAACAATAAGAGGGGATAGAAAGAACGTCTTCACCAATGCTGACAGATTTGTTTGACTCACGGAACAGCAACATCTAAAGGCAGAGCCATCTCAAGTGGCATCCGCCTGAAGGTAGACGCTAACTGTGCTGCAAAAGCATCCTTACCAGATTTTGAGAAACAGTATGATCTAGAGATAATCTCCAGGCTGCTCCGTATTGCTCCGTACGTATCATGGAGACAAGATTACACTAATTATAGCACTTACATGTGCGTTTAAGCAGTGATACCTAGTACGGGTTTTGCAACGGAAAGAAATAGTAGCATATGGTACCATGCGAAGGACCCTCTGCCATTCACATAGCAGTCGTTTGCACAATGTATATGCACATGTAAATGAAACAGTCAACACCAAATAATACTGCAATGTAGACAACATACGGAGTAGTTTTTTTTTAATCTTTTAACTTGAAACTAAATTCGTTTAACAAAATAAGGTTACTTTTCTCAGAGGATGACTCGAACCTGCTTTTTGTGGTCGCGACGTCACCCAAAGTTATTGGTTCATCTATTTTGCGTTGGGCGAAATAAAGTAAACAATAGATGCTACTGGTGGTTTGTCTTCCCTACATTAAGAGAGTACCTTGCCGCAGCACAAAACAGAGTTTATAAAGCTGTGGCTGTTGCAATATTGTGATGTCTCATGTCGATAGCTGCTTTCATTGTCTAGCAATGAAGACAATGAAGCAAAGTCTTTTTTTGACTTGCTCTTCTAACTTAACAATAATTATTTACACTACTCGGTTTCTTTAAAAAATAAAATTGTAAAGTGTATTATTTATATTTGTGACATTATGCCGATCTCCACGCAGGCATACAATTTTCAAAAACTAGTAATTTTGGTTCCTGGAGAGGAAGAATTTACTTTAATTTTTAATGGTGTTTCACGTGAAGAATGAGGATCAGAGTGCGTGTTCGTGTGCGTCTAACTCAAGGCGCAGCTTTCTGAGGCAAAAACGGAACCACTCTGTCTTCATCGTGAGCTTAACACGGAAGCAAAATTGGCTCAAGCAAACGTTGTGAGTTGCCAGGGGACATTATCCAGGCTGATTTCTTCTTTTGTAGCTCTGTTCGTAGCGAAGATATGAACAGCGGTATATCTTGACATTATCCAGGCTGATTTCTTCTTTTGTAACTGTTCGTAGCGAAGATATGAACTGCAGTATATGTTTTTTAAATAGTACCTTATGTTTTTTATTCGTTATTCCACTTCCTATCCTCAAGATCTGTTTATAAAGTATCAGTGTACCATTCAGACAAACATGACGTTGTTAAAAACGTAACAAAATTCATTTGGTCTCTTCCACTAGCAGACAACGTAGGTAGTCGGAATAGCGCACGTAACTTGTCTACTTGTCAAACAGAGCTTGCTCTTCATCCTCAAGAAGTGATGAGTCCCACAGACCAAGGAACTCAGATTGGTTCCGTATCCCTCTATTTTCAGAAGGCTTTTGACACCATTCCTCGGAAGCGACTTCTAATCGAATTGCGTGCCTGGGGAGTAACGTGGCAGTTGTACGACGCACTATCAGGCGAAGACGAGTGACTCAGTGACCGGTATGAATTTTCCTCGCCTTTCTATTTTCTTACCGTCAACTCCAGCAAGGAGAAGAGTTACGTTAGGGTGACTACCAGGCACTGTGTGCTAGTGCAGGAGGGAATCAGTCAGTTTTGTGTTACGTTTTTTTAACGTAATCTTTACGTGAATGATACAGTGTGATACATTTTGAACAAGTCTTGAGAGGAAGATTACCAAATAAAAAAAAAAAGTGTTCACAACGAAGAAACAAGAAAGGTAATCGTACTAGTTAGTGGTTCCTGGCAGTCAAAAACAATTTTCTTGATACATTTTTTATTTGGTCTCTGAAAGAAAAGTTATTGAATGTGGTCAAAATAAATGGGACACTCAGAATATTCCGCCATGCTTGTTGTTATCTCATTGGAATCTTTTTCTCACTGAACGTAATCACGCCCTGTCGAAAAGAACTGTGATAGGAAAGGCGAATGGTCGACTACGGTTTATCGGGAGAATTTTGGGGAATAGTAATTAATCTGGAAATGAGACCACATATATGACGCTTGTGTGAGCTATTCTTGAGTACAGCTCGAGCATTAGGGATTCGCACCAGGTCGGATTAAAGTAGGACATCGAAGCAATACATTGTTGCATAGCTAGATTTGTTACTGGTAGGTTCGAACAACACGCAAGTGTTAGGGAGATGCTTTGGGAACTCAAATGGGGTTCCCTGGAAGGAAGGCAACGTTCTTCTCGAGGAACACTACCGAGAAAATTTAGGGAACCTATATTTTAAGCTGACTACAGAACGATTTTGGTGCCTCCAACAGACATGGCGCATAAGGGCCAGAAAGATAAGATACGAGAAATTAGGCCTCGTATTGAGGCGTATAGATAGTCCCTCTTCCCTCGTTCTGTTTGCGAGTGAACAGGAAAGGAAATGACTAGTGGTGGCATACAGGCTAGCTATGACGCCCCATGGCCCAGATTAGGCAAACTATAAATTTTTAAATATTTTTCCACGATATTGAGCAATTATATTTGTCATATGTAAAAGAAATTCTACTGAAAGTAAAAGAATAATGCGATTACAAAAAAAAATATTATGTGCAACATAAGTATTATTATTATCTTTGTTCTTTTTGGTATCGGTGTGAAACAGAAAGCGCCAGACACTCTCTTGCTTGTTCTTCTTCGGATAGGAAACCATTGTGCGCCATCTACATAATAAGGTGTGTACATGTTTTATTATTGGTAGCTCTAATAGATGTTTAATGTATCGCTTTTGTTAATTTTAACTGTGACCTGCACCACATATCCCGTTCATTTTTGAAAGAATTTCAGACGCCGCGCCGGCAGTAAGCTGAACATCGCTGGACGGCGACAATTGGCCGTCATTAAACGGCAATTTCGAATTAGCGTAATTATTATACCGTTCTTTCCACTGGCGACGCTGGAGACCGGATATTATTCCTTTCATCCATGATCTTTAGGAAACCGACATTTTCATAGTACTTTACGATTTATTCAGACTATTATGTTACGTGCAATAGGACACAAACTTGGCCTGCACTAAGACGTAATTAAATCAGGCGTAGGTCATTACGTATTGAAAATGATGAAACACTTTTTTTGTATGTGTATATAGCTTATAATAATTAACTGGCTTTGAGCATGGATTCGTCTAAGTGATTTAAGTAATTATACAGGATCCCCCGCTATATTTTTGTGTCAGTAAAATCTAAGAACGGTCCGTGCCTTTCATGTCGTTGCAGTGCAACCAAAATCAAATTAAAAATAAAATATAAGTTATATTAAATAATAAAACACGCACATTAATAAATTATAGATAAATATATGACACACCCTCCGCCACACACCGTACTGTGGCTTGCTGGGTGTCGGTTATAGCTGTAGAATACAGTCGCGCACCATTATCACGTACGTTACGTCTGCGCTGCAGCCTATTAGCTCTCACATTGCCTTAGTGGCACATATAACCCGCCACTGCCATACGCGCCAGGCGCGGGTTAGAGAACAGCTGTACAATAGCGTGTCGTAACAGCTGATCAACTGAACGACAAATTCGCTGTGTACGCGAATCGTAAAGCAGCAAAGTGCAGCCAAACAGAGTTACTTCAAATACCACTTAATACTATTTGTAAGTGCAATGAAATAACAAACGGTGGAACTCTGCAGTTTGCTTTACAAACGAAAGCGGAAGTTACGAAGGAGAAGGTAGTAGCAGAAGAACCGATGGTGAAGTGGGGTGTTACTTCTGAAATCTGTGAATCAGGTAGCCACGAATTTATTATCGAACAGCATCCCGGTACCATTAAACGCTATCTATTTTTTAGTTGCCTTTTGATAGTTTTAGGCTCATATGTTTCAAAAGAGAACACGAAAGAACGAAAAAACTCAGTTTCATAGCGCACTCGGACGACAAGACCACATGATAACGACTAGAGGGACAGATTAAGCGATTACCTAATGAGATTTGAAACAGGAACAGCACGAGTTACCATTTAACACGCTGACTAACATGACTTTTAATCAACATGTACGTAATTACTCTGAAATTCACACTTAAATTTTTGGCAAAGAGTCTATAGAACCGCTTCCATACTGTTTTACGCCGTTCCACAACCGAATAGCACGGGGAACAATCAACAACTGCATCTTTTCGTGTGACTTCTGTTATCACACTGTTAGTTGCTCCCTATGTAGGCGGAGGTTGGCATTCGTATGTGAAGGTTTGTGATTACAATTTCGTGAAAAGACCTCGCGGCAACAGGAAACGCCTTTGTTTTAATAATAACCACTCCACCTAAGTTTTCATATCCCTGACACTCTCTCCCCCATATCGCGATAATACGAAACGAATTGCCCTTTTTCGACGTTCCCCGGCAACACTATCTGGTAAGGATGCTATACCGCGCAGCCGAACCTCCTAAAGAGGTCAAACAAGTGTAGGGTAGGTAGTCTTTTTAGCGTGCTGCAATGTGTTACTTCGAGAGAGAACATCGACAAAATAATTGGTACGCCTGGAGCGCCTATTTCTAATGGCGGCTTATTTATAGTGTAGTTTCACTGCGGCCGATGATCTGTCACAGGGAGTACTGAGGAGGTGTTTGTTTACTCTTGATATAAACGCAACGGTCTACACAGACCTTACTCGGTTGCCCGCGTAGCTCCAGCCATGGCCACTGGCAGCGGGTTTTGTTAGCGTTCTGCGCCTGCAGATGCACTGACTGCAACCCGCAACTCGTGCCGCAGCAAACCAAGCAACACGCAGCGCTCGGCAGCAACGCAACAGCGCGCAACGTGAGGTGCCGCTTAAAAGATTCACCAGCCGCCTGCGGCTCCTAGTGTCCACCCTCCTCTGTGGCCCCAGGGCAGCCTCTCAACACAGCACGTCTGCTCGGACGCGCAAGCCGTGTCCTCTTCAAATTTCACGACGCATTGCGTCCATACAGGTCTATATGCGCAGGAGAGATAAGCCAGCAATAGCACTTTAGAATCACAGTTGACTATGTGACTACTTACAATTGTTAACTTTGTTGTAACTATCGCCTTCAGTGAGAGGACTGGTTTGATGCAGCTCTCTCTGCTAATGCACCGTGCGCAATCGTCTTTATCTCTGCATACTGCTGCAACCTACATCCTTTTCAACCTGCTTGCTGTACTCAAGACTGTCTCCCCTACAATCTTTACTCCTCCACATCCTCAAAATTTTCTTCCAACATGAAATCGAATATTACTTTGGACCCTAGGATGTGTCCCATCAGCCAATCCTGTTTTTTAATCACGTGCAACCATAATGGTCACCGGCCGGAGTGGCCGTGAGGTTCTAGGTGCTACAGTCTGGAGCCGATCGACCGCTACGGTGGCAGGTTCGAATCCTGCCTCGGGCATGGATGTGTGTGATGTCCTCAGGTTAGTTAGGTTTAATTAGTTCTAAGTTCTAGGCGACTGATGACCTCAGAAGTTAAGTCGCATGTGCTCAGAGCCATTTCAACCATAATGGTCTTTTCTCCAAAATTTCCTCTTCGTTAGTTAATTTACCAATTCAATCTGCATCGTTCTGGCTTAGCATCATATTTCTACAGATTCCGTTCTCCTCGAATCCCTACTTCTTATTGTCCTCGTTTCACTTCCGTATTAGGCGTCACTCCCAGCAAATTCTTTCAGAAGAGATTTCATAATACTTAAATTTATATTCAATGTCATTCTATTATCGAAGCAGTTCAGATCATATTCTTCATGTTTTACCTCCTCCGACACTCGTATCACTGGCAAACTTTAAGCTTTTTTTCCTTCTGCTTCCTGGACTAACTCCTGTTATAAATTTCTAATTACTTTATTGTATTGATTGGTGTATTTATTGTTTGAATAACACGGCGAATCCGTTACAACCTGTTTCACTCCTCAATTACTACTTCCCTTCCATGTACTTTGACTATTACATCTGCAGTCTCATATCTGGTTTAGATGAACATCAACTTTCGTGTACTATGTTTCACTTACGATAACTTTGAAACTCCAAAGAGTTTCTTGAAGTCCATCGTCATACAGATGATTGTGGGTTCTCGGCTGTTGAATATAAAGTGTCGAATAAAACACCTTAACTCGTCTAAATTTACAGTTGTCGTTTTGTTTGGGCAACCAGTTTCAGCTCTGCCTTCTGAGCGACGTGTAGGAAGAACCACACTTCCGGCCCAGTCAAAACAGGGGCCAGCATTACTATCCGTAGATTTCTTCTTAGTACAGCGACACCTTCGACCACCACTTGGTCGGCTAGGTTTCAAAAACGCAAATTTCGAAAGTTAAAGCAACATTTTAGAAACAGAACATGTTATGAAGTAATCGCGTCGTCTGGTCCACGTTTTGGGATTTTGCCTGATGGCGTATGTTTCAGGAACTTCGGTGGACATCTGACTAACCAGTGCGCTGACGTTTGAGCGGGACAAGGACTATACTCCATTGCTGGTGAATGGATGACCTGGAGATGAAGGATATAAATGGTTACAGCGCCATTTTCTGTGGGCGTTTCCTTTTCATTACACACTTTTTTACACTTCAAACAATTTAAATTTTTTATGACTATACTACATAGCTCCAGGTGCTCTTTTCATAAGTTCTTTTGAGGCCATAAATATGTAAAATAATTTTCAGTGGAAATCTTTGAAGTATATTGCAATGTGGAAGGTGAAGATTTTATGTGCGACTGAAGACAAGCTAGAGAATATTAAGTACCCACAAAATGTTAATGCAGTAATCGTAATTGGACTTGTAGGTCCGAAATAAGTGGAACTTATGCAGAGAAATAAAATACTTTGACAGAATTTGGTGCACTAGTAGAAAAAATACGTTTAACCTAGATGCTAATATGACCTAAGGCCTAAGACGACATAATATTTTAAAAGATATTTGCGGTTTTCATAGGTGAAATTTTGCTTCCATTGTAATCGGCGCTTTTGGATGTAAAACATAACGGATAATATCGAGTAGGAACCGAGCCCGTGAAAAGCGACCGCGAGGGGCGAGCAGCAGCTTACGAGGTCACCACTTAACAGAGAAGAACTTGCAGCTCTAAGGTTTTCGGCAAGTGTCACGGGGTTTCGGCAACCGCCCCAACGTTAGAAGTGGGTTATAACATTCTAATTCTTTTTCTACGCTGAAACCGAAGTGTTGAATCTGCTGCTTTAGGAACAGAAGGGCAACTCAACACGTGAAGTGAGACTATCTTCTTGGTACTTCGTAATTCGGATGACGTAGCGTCTCAGTCCCGGACGTAATATCGTTAAAGTCGTTTCGAGTCAGTGTCCTCTTCTTAGAATTATTCCAAGTACCTGCACATGGCTATAGACGGTGAGTCGTGTAATTGAGATTAGGAATCTCAATTACACGTATCATACATCAGTTACCTTGCAGATATGGCGTCGCTGCCGATGCATCTTGCGGACAACGCCAACAAATTTACCTGCAGCCTCACAGAGTGTACAGTAATATGTTTGCTGGTTATATCTACAGATAAAGTCTGCAGGCCAGCTCACATTGCTAGGCGAAGAGTGTTTCTGCTAACACTATGCGCTATCTGATCAAACGTATCCTGATACTTATTAGGGCCGTCCGTTGTGGCCGAGCGGTTCTAGGCGCTTCACTCTGGGACCGTGGGACCGTTACGGTCACAGGTTCGAATCCTGCCTCGGGCATGGATGTGTGTGATGTCCTTAGGTTAGTTAGGTTTAAGTTCAAATGGTTCAAATGGCTCTGAGCACTACGGGACTTAACATCTATGGTCATCAGTCCCCTAGAACTTAGAACTAATTAAACCTAACTAACCTAAGGACAGCACACAACACCCAGCCATCACGAGGCAGAGAAAATCCCTGACCCCGCCGGGAATCGAACCCGGGAACCCGGGCGTGGGAAGCGAGAACGCTACCGCACGACCACGAGATGCGGGCTAGGTTTAAGTAGTTATAAGTTTTAGGGGACTGATGACCTCAGATGTTAAGTCCCATAGTGCTCAGAGCCATTTGAACGATTTGAACACTTCTTAGGGGACATTAATATGAACTGTCTCCACCCTTCGTCTTTATGATGGCTTGAAATCTGCTCTGAACACTTTCAATGAGGTGTTTCAATGTCTGTGGAGGAATGGGAGGCCAATTTTCCTCAAGAGCCGAAACCGGAGATGCTTGTGTCTGGAGCGAAGTTGACCTTTCAGCTAATCCGAAAGGCTCTGAGCACTATGGGACTCAACATCTATTGTTATCAGTCCCCTACAACTTAGAACTACTTAAACGTAACTAACCTAAGGACAGCACACAACACCCAGTCATCACGAGGCAGAGAAAATCCCTGACCCCGCCGGGAATCGAACCCGCTGCCGCACGACCACGAGCTGCGGACAATCACAAAGGTTTAGCATTGGTCACAGACTGACGTAACAACCGCGACACTCAGACTCCTTTTTGTTACCCGCAGCGATAGCAGCGCCCCAAACGGGCAGCAAGCGGAGCTGTTGAATAAGATACCGGATGAGTGCGAATACTAACTTTTATGTTGATTTGTAACATAGTTTTTACCATAAGGAGTGTATGTAGTGCCATAAACATCGCTTGTAACTAAAACATTACAACACATTTCTGATTTTATAGATTACTAAGTGTACTGAGAGCTACGAAACGGAGCATTACAGAACAGTTTATTTACGACTCTGTTGTGGTATACAGACATTTACTGAATAATGTCGTATACCTTCACTAACAACCTTTCTAGTAAACACCAGAAGACCGCCGTGCGGTTCTAGGCGCTACAGTCTGGAACAGCGAGACCGCTACGGTCGCAGGTTCGAATCCTGCCTCGGGCATGGATGTGTGTGATGTCCTTAAGTTAGTTAGGTTTAAGTAGTTCTAAGTTCTAGGGGACTGATGACCTCATAAGTTGAGTCCCATAGTGCTCAGAGCCAACTGAACCAACCAGAAGACCTGACCTTGTACAGAAAGACGTCGTTATCTATCCAACAAAGCACAGTTCTGTTCGGCACACTTTGAGCCAAATCAGTGAATGTGGAATGTAATACCGACGCTATTTAAAGTGTCAAATGAGCCACCACAACTGTAGTTTAAGGGGAAACCATACAGGTATGATGATAAATCGTCAAAAGCAATATAACTGTTTCCTAATACACCAGGAACCAATTCCATAATCGTTTTTAAATCTGAGTCACGAACGGCAATAATCTTCAACAGATTCGCTTTTTACACAAACGTAATTGCTTTTACAAAATATTCCTGTGTTAGAAAGAGGAGTTGATAAGTGTAAGAGTGGACTAATCTTTACACTACATAAAAAATTTTTAATTGGCAAAGAAAGTGCTTATGATAAAAACAACATATAACAACAGAAGTATATGCTTCTCGCGCATGAAATATTTGTTTATATTCTTGAACTTTCAGCGGAATAAGCTGCAAATATACAAATATTCTAAAGTATTTCTTCAGGAATACGTTGTAAATTATGTCATGGAGTCAATGTGATTCGATAGTTTTTACATATATTTCACGATAAGTCATGTGTCTTGGTGATTTCGCACCAGAGCTTCGTGTGTGTATGTATTAGACTGTACATTGGTCTCAGGTTGGGAGTTGTGGCACGTCAGACCATTTCAAGAATATTATGGTCCACAAACCTCTGCCTCAGGGAAGCGATTTTATGACAGAGTGTATTCCCGTGCTGGTATGTACACTCATTGTCTTCGAACTGTTTCTCTTGTGTTTGCAGTACCGCATAAAATGCTTTGAAATTTTTTCACTTCCTGCTGCATTTAGCGTTTCCTACAACAAAATATGGGAACCACAACTTATCGACAAAAACACCCCGATACCGCCTCCTCCATACTTCACTGTTGGGACTACGCACAATGACAGGTAACGTTTTCCAGACGTTCACCAAAACCTAGCACTCACATCGGATTGCCACAGGGTGTAGCGTGATTCAACACTCCAAATCACTCGTTTCCAGTCGCCTGCTGTTCGGTGCTGTCGTTTTTTTATACAGCCTCAAGCATCGGTTGGTACTGACTTCAGAAATCTCTGGTATATGAGGCGCTGCAAGACTATTGTCACCCATTATTTTTAACTCCCTAAACACAGACATTGTGCTAAGTGGATTGCTAGTGGCATTTTGGAACACGAGAGCGATTCCTTCCATTGATTTCAAGCGACGTTTTTATGACCATCCTCCGCTGTGCTCGACGGTCCCTGTCGGTCAGTGCACCTAGTCTGTCTGGCCTTGCTTTAGCTGTCGTTGTTCCTTCGCGTTCCCGCTTCAAAATCACATCACCAGCAATAGACTTGCGCAGCTTAAGGTAGGTTAAAACCTTCCTGATGGATCTGCTAATCAAGTGACATATAGTGACTAGTCCAACTCTCCCGACCGACACACTCTGGTGTTACGGCTTCTTCACTAACAATACAATTGTCACCATCTCCTTTTATACGGTCGGGCCAGCCTGTCGTGATATCTAGTCGTCAACTCCGCAACTCCACAGGGGTGTCTGGATACTGTTGATCAGACAGCGCATATTCTTGTATGCGTGAGAAGAATAGCTGTCGGTAAGCGACTGTATTAGCTCTAACTGCTCTGGTGTTTGGCTCTGAGCACTATGGGACTCAACTGCTGAGGTCATTAGTCCCCTAGAACTTAGAACTAGTTAAACCTAACTAACCTAAGGACATCACAAACATCCATGCCCGAGGCAGGATTCGAACCTGCGACCGTAGCGGTCTTGCGGTTCCAGACTGCAGCGCCTTTAACCGCACGGCCACTTCGGCCGGCGCTCTGGTGTTTGCATCGTGGTTATTTCGCAGGATGTGTGTCATGCGTTGCATGATTATTTCTCTGTGACGCAAGACGCTTTTCTTCTAGCGTCTGCAGTTTAATGAAAAGCTCCGCAACGCACTCCCACTTAGTAAACAAGCCCGTGACGGAAACCATGAATAATAACGAGGTAAAAGCTGCGTTCGTCCGTCTTCAACTTGTATCAGCAAAAATCTCGTTCAATTATTTATTGCGAAGTTGAATGGAGTATTGTCTTCACTAGATCGAATTTTGCAGCGCTAATTTATGTAATCATCACCCGCGGACGCCATATTTGGGAAAGTTATCGTTGCTGTGTCCGTAGATATAAAGACGTGCGACAGTTATAGAAGAGAAGAGATGTAGCAACGATTCAGTCGAATGGGATGCAACTCATAAATGTTTACAACAAATACCTGAATTGCGTTCTAATTGATGGCTAATAATCAGAATTACTTAAAACGGAAAGAGGGATTCTATAGGGAGGTATGCTCTCACCAGTGCTCTTTAACACAGTAATGGACAATATCGTAAGGTACGTTCCAGAAGGATCAACAGCAGATGATATAAAAAACATTGGTTATGATCTTGATGTGATGATTTGGGAAGAAAATGAGCAGAGACTGTAAACGCAAGTAAATACCTGGCAGAATGTGAGGTGGTAAAAATCAGCAGGAAAAGTAAAAAAACGAAAGATTTAAGTTGTCATGGAGAAACTGTTAAAGAAGTATATGCTTTCAAATAGTTAGGAAGTAAGTTAAGAAAATGGGGAAATATCAACGGTGATACAGAGAGAATAGAAAATTGTTCAGAATTTTATTACTGTGTATCGGACGTAATTAGAAATTGAAAAATGCCTGCGAAAACAAAGATCTTGATACAGAAATCGCATAATCTGCCAGTTTTGTTCTATGGATCAGAATATTGGACCCGGACAAATAAAGATCAGAGGAGGAATACAAGTGACAGAGACGTGCTTCCTGCGAGGAAATGGTTCACATGCCTCTGAGCACTATGGGACTTAACATCTGAGGTCATCAGTCCCCTAGAACTTAGAACTACTTAAACTAACCTAAGGACATCACACACATCCATGCCCGAGGCAGGATTCGAACCCGCGACCGTAGCTGTCACGCGGTTCCCGACTGAAGCACCTAGAACCGCTCGGCCACCCCGGCCGGCTGCGAGGAAATGTTTTAGGACTATACACATAACTTTAATAACAAAAATCTATATAGTAAAGGTTGTGATCTTTCCAATTGTGATATACGGATATGAGACTTGGACCATAAGAAATAGTGAACGTCGTAGAATAGACTGCTTTGACCCGGCTGGTGTGGCCGATTGGTTCTAGACGCTTCAGTCAGGAACCGAGCAACCGCTGAGGTCGCAGGTTCGAATCCTGCCTCGGGCATGGATGTGTGTGATGTCCTTAGGTTAGTTAGGTTTAAGTAGTTCTAAGTTCTCGGGGACTGATGTCCTCAGAAGTTAAGTCCCATAGTGTTCAGAGCCATTTTTTAGACTGCTTTGAACTGTGATGCTGGGGGGGGGGGGGGGGGGAACTCCGTAGAGTTCCTTGGACTGCAAAGAGAAAGAATTCAGCAAATATAATAAGATTGCTCTTTAGAAGGTCTGATACTGAAACTGACCTATTTTAGGCACATTATGAGAAGACATGATTCACTGGAAAATACCTTAATCTGGAGAAGATCGAAGGCACAAGGCGAAGGGGGCGGCAAAGGATGAGATGGATTGATAGCATCACAGAAGTAATGGATTCCAACCTGCAAGGTCTTCGGGAGGTATAGAACCACAGAAGAAATTAGCGTGCTTTACTTCATGTTGGAATCGTCTAAACGGCTAGAGATCTTTGCACAGGAGACGTGGGGGGTTCGCACCAGAGTAACCAGGGGACTAATGAAACAAAGAATGTCAATGGCTTAATGGTCACAAGCAGTCACGTGAAGTCATTACACTGTATATAACTCCTGCTTATATGGAGATATTGCGAGTATGGTGGCAGCCTGGGGAAAGTCCCATTCTTCCAATGTTTTAGAGAGGATGACCGGTTTTACTCCTGGCATCATAATGCGGGGAACTGTAGGGTATGACTTGAAGTCACGGCTGGTAGTGATGCAATGTGAGTGGTTGAGGTGACATATGTAGCTGTGATCTGTTGACAGTCACTGTCTATCAAGAGCCAGCGTGGCGCTCGTAGTACACGACGACATCTTAAACAGGAAGCCTCCCAGGCGCCGAACAGATTTCTTAGCACGCGTCAGCTTCGGCGAAGCCTTTGAAGACATTACAACTGTTCCCCCGCGCTGCCAACTCAAGGGCTTCTCCGTAAGGCAGCCGACAGTAGGAGCCTCTGAGGGCCATGTGCTCTGACGAAATGGGGCTAGTGAATACCAGCGAGGAATGCGTTCACCAACCGGCTGTTGGTTGGGTTCTAGAAGCAAACGATACGTTAGCCAGTTTCGTCGATAACTTGTGCTCTCACTACGTAAATTAACTCTGACGTGATAATTGTTTGCAGTAACGGCAGTCGAAGTTCAAACAGGCACAAAAACAATGGTCTGTATAAATTCGAACCAAGCGATTGTCTTCCACTTTGTTGTCTTTGATTTCAGTCCGCAGAGTACTTTGATGCAGCTCTGAATGCTATCCATCCTGTGGAAACCTCTTCATCTCTGCATAAATTCCGCAGCCTACATCCATTTGAGCCTTCTTAATGAATTCAAGCCTTGGTCTCCCAAACAATATTTCAACCTTACCCTCCCACATTCCTACAAAAAACAATTCCTTCCGTCACCATACTGATGATTAGTTGATGCCTCAGAACGTGTATGCTATCAACACCTCTTTCAGTCAAGTTGTCCCACAAATCTCTTTTTTTCCTATTTAGGTTCGGTACCTCGTCATTTATTATTAGATACAAGCACCTCATCTTCAGCACTTTTCTACAGCACCACATTTCAAAATCTTCTATTCTGTTCTTGTCTGAATTGTCTCTTCACTCCCACAGAAGGCTACACAGTCCAAACAAACAATCTCAGAAAACACTTCCTAAGAATTAAATTTATATTAGATGTTAACAAATACCCAATTCTCAGAAACTGTTTCCTTGCTGTGGCCAGTCTGTATTTTATATCCCCTACTACTTCGGCGATCATCAGTAATTTTTCTGCCAAAATACTAAAACTCATCTATTACTCCTAGTGTCTCACTTGCTAATGTAATTCATTCAGCACCGCATCATTTAAACCGAGTACATTCCGTCAGCCTTGGTTTTTTTTTTTTTTTATAATGTTCATCATATAGTTTCTTTTCAACACAGTATCCATTTCGCTCTATTCCTCTTCCAAGCGCTTGGACGTATCTGATAGGATTATACACTGAAGTGCCAAAGAAACTGGTACAGGTATGCGTATTCAGATACAGAGATATATAAACAGGCAGAACACTGCACTGCAGTCGGCAACGCCCATATAAGAGAACAAGTGTCTGTCGCAGTTGTTAGACCGGTTACTGCTGCTAAAATGGCATATTATCAAGATTTAAGTGAGTTTTAAAGTGGTGTTTTAGTCGGCGCACGAGTGTTGGGACACAGCATCTCCGAGATAGCGATGAAGTGGGGACTTTCCCATACGACTATTTCACGAGTCTACCTTAAATGCCAGGAATCTGGTAAAACATCAAATCTCCGACATCGTTGTGCCCAGTAAAAGACCAATGACGACTGGAGAGAACCGTTCAAAGTGACAGAAGTGCAACCCTTCTGCAAATTGCTGCAGATTTCAGAGCCGGGCCGTCAGCAAGTATCAGCATGCGAACCATTCAACGAAACATCATCGATATGGGTTCAAATGGTTCAAATGGCTCTGAGCACTATGGGACTTAACATCTAAGGTCATTAGTCCCCCAGAACTTAGAACTACTTAAACCTAACTAACCTAAGGACTGCACACACATCCATGCCCGAGGCAGGATTCGAACCTGCGACCGTAGCGGTCGCGCGGTTCCAGACTGTAGCGCCTAGAACCGCTCGGCAACTCTGGCCGGCCATCGATATGGGCTTTAGGAGCCAAAGACTCACTCCTTCACCTTTAACGACTGCACAACGCAAAGCTTTACGCCTCGCCTGGGCGCGTCAACACCTACATTGAACTGTTGATGACTGGAAACTTGATGCCTGGTCGGACGAGTCTCGTTTCAAACTGTATCGAGCGGATGGATGTGTACGGGTACGGAGACAATCTCATGAATCCACGGACCCTGCATGTCAACAGGGGACTGTTTAAGCTGGTGGAGGCTCTGTACTGGTGTGGGGCGTGTGCAGTTGGAGTGATATAGGACCCTGGTACGTATGGATACGACTTTGACAGGTGACGTAAGCATCCTGTCTGATCACCTGCATCCATTGATATCCATTGTGTATTCCGACGGACTTGGGAAATTTAAGCAGGACAAAGCGACACCCTACACGTCCTGAATTGCTACGAATGGCTCCAGGAACACTCTTCTGGGTTTAAAAACTTCAGCTGGCCACCAGACGTGAACGTTATTGAGCATATCTGGAATCTCTTGCAACGTGCAGTTCGGAATAGATCTCCACCCTCTCGTATTATTATGTACTTATGTACTGCCCTGCAGGATTCATGGTGTCAATTCAATGCACTACTTCAGTCAATAGTCGAGTCCAAGCCACGTCATGTTGCGGCTCTTATACGTGCTCACGGGGGCCCTACACGATATTAGGCATACGTACCACTTTCTTTGGCTCTTCAGTGTAATAACAGCAGCAACGAGCACTTTATTAATTTTATTTCTTCTCCCTGAACTTTAATTCCCTTTCTATATTTAGCCTTTGTTTCTTGTATACTTCGTGCGATGTCTGAGTGAATAACACGCGGGATAGGTTAGAAACCTGTCTCACTCGCTTCTCAACAGTGATTACCTATTTTTGTCTTTCGACTCTTGTAATAAGAGGAGTCTGATTCTTCTACAAGTCGTTAATATCCTTTCTCTCCTGTGTAAGATTTCGCACGTGAACGGACGGCAAGTGCGTTAATGTTCTCACGCAGCACGGCAGCAGACGTCATGCTGTCGATGAGATTGACAATGTAGTAAAACGAGCGTGACCATCTGAAGATGAACATAATGACCCGACAACGGTCACGTCGATATTCTGTGAGCCACTGCCAATTGCTCAGAGATTCAGACGAATGTAACATAAGTAGAGAGAGATAAAAAGAGACCTCTATCTACTGCAAGGCTTGTTCCCTCTCCTGCCAAGCTACCAGCTCACCTCTAATCATCTCGCTGTCAACGAGTTGCAGAATTTTGATCTTCCTTTCCAGTGCAGATATTGTAGCTAACACTAAGAGTAACTAAACATATGGATTATGGGTGGACACACAGTTTCGAAAGGCACCACGTTATGAAACTATTTACCCGTAGTACAGATTTTTAGAGATGTTAAGACCAACAAAAATGTAATTCACATATTGTGTTAACGGAGAAAATAGGGCCTCTTTGGTAATGATTTTACTATTATGAAATGCAACATCCTCACAGATAAAAAGTATTATCGGACCAGACTCGAGCCGAGACTTTTGCAAGGCTACTTCTTAGGAATTTGGCACTGAGGAGAAAAGTATCGGCAGTGTCATATGTTTGACGTGCTACAACCAGGTATCCATATTTTTACTGTTTATATCGATATCACAATTACATACCTCCATCTGCAGACGTCCATATGCCAGTTCAGGCAGTCGACTATGGAGTGCAGAGAGGGCTTCAAGTAACGTAACGAGACACAGAAGATATTCAGGATGAGCCAGAATTCCGCAACGAAATTTAGGAAATTCCTAGGGATAATTTCCATGTATTTTGTTACAAGGTATCCAGGTATTCCTTGTCTCGGTACAGGGTAACGTCATTTCGTCTGATTTATACTCGCAGTTAAGAATGGTTCAAATGGCTCTACGCACTATTAGACTTAACATCTGATGTCATCAGCCCCTAGACTTAGAACTGCTTAAACCTAACCCACCTAACGACATCACAAACATCCATGCCTTAGACAGGATTCGAACCTGAGATCATAGGAGCAGCGCGGTTCCGGACTGAAGCGCCTGGAACCGCTCGGCCACAGCGGCTGGCTTTAATCGCAGTTATCTTCGTATTTGTATTGCACTGGAAACATTCGCAGAACAGTGTAAATATCGATGTTACGTGCTGTTTGTCTTGTTTGGAAGCAAACTTGTTCCATTCACTCACCGCACTTACTCTTGACGAAAGTGACGCCCATTTCACTCTTCGCCCTCACGCCTCCCTTAAGACACCGTGCTGAGCTGTTCGAGCATCGACTGCAGCAACCTTATCACGGTACTTTGCATCTTCAACTTTTCCAACTCTCATCAGTAAACCTATCCATACCGCTGTGTATCACTACTAACGTATAACTGATGCTTCCGGAAAGAAAAACACGAGAATGAACTGAGCTACAGTAAATCGAAGATCGATGGCGAAGAATAAAATGGGCGTTACTACTGACATCAGTAACTACCGTGAATCAAACAGTTAGTTAATCCAACAGGTTTGTTTCCAAACAAGACAAGTATTGCAAACAGTCGACATATGTGCAAGTATTTTCAGTGCAATACCGATACAAAGATGAGCGGGAGTAAAAAATCGAACGAAACACTATACAGAGTTATAGGATACGAAGGGTCCCCTACACCATAATACACAGAATGTGTCCTGAACAACCTCCGAAATTTTGTCAGTCAATTCGGGTTCACACACTATTCTACACGACCTGTTTATTTGGAGGTAAGGAAGACATTACCAAAACATATAAATGTAACATTAAATGAGTATTCCGTTGCTGTTTGGCAGAACATGATAATATTAAATAGGAAAAACCTCCTAAGGGTCTGCAAAATTATATTCATTTGGTCACGGACTGGCTTTCAGTTACGACGGGCCAAGAAGCCGAAAGCCGGTTCGTGACCAAACAAATATAATTTTGCGGAACATTAGCAAATGATTTACTAATTTGTAACATATATTTACGTGACATACATATGCATTTTTGACAAACTCACCATGTTATGACACATGCTTCACAGCAGTCAGTTTGTAGAACAGGGATGTATGTCTCGCCAACAGTATATGTGTTGGCAATGCCTTCTTCACTTACATGCAAGTAAAGTGGGTTCGAAGAATGTATCTTCAGTGTGTAGATAAGTTCTTTTTAATTTAATTTATTTGGTTCCGGTTCGTGCCCATACAAGCATCACTATAGTGGAAAGACGATATGACAACGTGTTTGAGGCTATTTTCCTGTTATTGGCGATGATACAAATGTGAGGAAGAGATAACACTCAGTCATCGATCGGAGGAAATTTCCGACCGGGCCGGAAATTGAACCCAGGTCCCTTTGGTTACCAATTTGGTGCACTGACCACGCAGCTACGAAGGCGGACGTGTAGATACATTATTTGATGTGGTCCCTCTGCGATCTACTCCACTCGCACACTGGATGTGGAGCTACGTACTGATGCAATAGATAACGTATTGTACATAAAAACAAAGAAAGTACAGATAGCTGACTATAAAACGTAAAATATATAGTACTATAACTACAACTGAACGGTCAATAATTCCATTTAGCGAAATAAATCATTCAAAAAAGGCATTGGCAGGGTAAAGATACATACAGTTTTAATTGTTTGGGATATTATTCTAAGTGTCTGAAATTGCCACAGAACTCGCAATGGGTTAAATATCCACCGGCCAAATCAGATTTAGGTTTCGCGTTTGTTCTCCACAAATGACCACGTTGTCGACCGGGTGTTAGACCCTATCTGTCCTTTTATCCTTCTAAGATATTAAAGACATACGGAATGTTACTACTAGTGAATGCTTCACTATACTGATCGGAAATACGAAAAGGAGGAATCCTGAAATATACAGGGTTCCTAAAGTCTTTGCATCAAACGTTTGGCGAAATAAATAACGTTACGAGGAACAATTTTTGTTAGACACTAACTCTACGATGATAAAAGGCCAATTTTTAATGAATTCGCTGGCTCTCGAACAACGAAATTTCACCGAACTATCAGGGGCTACTAGCCAGGTATGCTGCATCTGCATGCTAGCTACCCAAGAAAATTGGTAAGTGACTTTCAAAAAAGAAACATTAAGAATGAGTGTCTCTAAGCGGAAAAAGATATTTTAGAAACGATTTGGGACTTAAATTTTGCTAATCCTTGCCTCCTTCAGTAGATTATAGCCAATACACACTTCATACGTATGTTGCAGAGTGCCTAAGCCCCTTCACACCTCTGGGCGTAACCAATAATTAGTAGCGAACATTTTGTGTCTAACAAAAGTTGTTTCCCATGACATTGTCTATCACTCATTTATCATCGAAAATAGGGGCAGGAATGGAAATTGGGGAGATATGTGTAACGTACATGTAGCAAAGTAATTGAATGCGAAACCTGAAAAATTAATTACAGAAGTAATTTGACGATACTTAAAGTAATGAATAATATCGCACGTGAGATGCGAAAAACAGTAAGACGCTACACGAATTCTGTACCCACACTTTGTTTCCCTCCAAGAATTGAAAAATATGCTTCTCAAGAAGAGATTAACTGGCGGTAAGAAGTCTGTCTGTAATGGACTTCCGCGCGGAGAATAACGCCGACATTTATTTCAAAAGGGAAGGGAAAATTTAAAAGCTTTTAGGCGGCTTTGAGCGCCGGCGCATAATCCCGCTTAAGCCGTAATTTCAATTAGCGCCCTGACGCAGACAGATGGGGCGTCATTCAGCGGAGCCAGGAACGCCGCGTCGTCTCGGCGTGTACGCACAAACACACGCGCACGCATCCAGCCAGCGCGCCTTCGTGTAATCCTCCTTCCTTTCCTCTGGTTAAGGCAGCTTTCAGCTTCCAGAAAGACACGTTTTGCAGCGAGCATTAAATTTACGCGCCGTGTTACCCCAGAACGCAAAGCAGATGACTTCTTACGTTGAGTCCTTGCCCCCAGATCTCTGATGCAACCCACGCCTCAGACAATCTAATGAAGCTACGCATCGCGCCGATCACAGACGATTTTCCGCAGCTACACACCTGGCCTATCTCACTGACATTCAACCCTTATGGAAACGAGAAAATCTTCTTGATTCAAATGTGATGACATATCTCGGAGAGAATGATCTGCTCCATGCCAACCAGATGGATTCCGGAAAGATCGTTGACTTAAAGCCCAACTAGGGCTTTCATCAGATGACACCCTGAAGGCCACGGATCAATGCTATCGAGTGCATGCAGTATTTGTCTTCCAAAAAGCATTTGACTTGGTACTACAACACTCATTAATAACGAAAGCTCTATTAAATGGCTTATAAATGCAAATTTGAGACTGAATCGAGACTTTCATAGTACGGAGCATACAGCATCTTATCTGGGATGGACAGTCATCGACAGATATAGGACTGCCTATAGGTGTATGCACCACAGAAGTGTCTTGACACGGTTGTTGCTCCTACTGTACACCAGCGGAAAAACAATCCTATCGGAGCACAAAAAAGGCGAATATGTTCCTTTATAAAAGACTTCCTGAAACGTGAGATATCAACTGCCTCAGTATCTTTTTTAGTACATTTTAAAATTTTCCCAAAATTTTTCGCATATGAACAAATTCACGCTTTTTTTTAACATGCAGCATGTGCTCTCACTGCCACAAGCTGCCCCTACTGTACCTCGCACTGATCACTAGCCCATCGCTGTAAGTTGTTCATACCCATACACTCCCACTGCCCATTCTCGCTCATTCAGTCCATCTCATTGTCATCATCTCTTTCTGTCTCTCCAACGGTCACTAGGTCCTGTCTCACAGCCAGTCTCCGTTCTGTCCAACTACCACTCTCTCTTACTGTCACTGTCTCCCTCTTGGCTTTCGCTTCAGTCCGGAACCGCGCGACCGCTACGGTCGCGGGTTCAAATCCTGACTTGGGCATGGATGTGTGTGATGTCTTTAGGTTAGTTAGCTTTAAGTAGTTCTAAGTCTAGGGGACTGATGACCTCAGATATTAAGTCCGATAGTCCTCAGAGCCATTTGAACCATCTTGGCTCTCTCTTATTGCTGCTATCTCAGTCATTCCTTCCCACTGCTGCTCTCTTTTCTCAGTGTTTCTACCTCTCTCTTTCACGTTGTCATTGTCGTGGACTCTGTCTCTCATTTTCAAAAAATCAAATGGCTCCAAGTACTATGGGACTTAACATCTGAGGTCATCAGTCACCTAGAACATAGAACTACTTAAACCTAACTAACCTAAGGACATCACACACACCCATGCCCGAGGCAGGATTCGTACCTGCGACCGTAGCAGCCTCGTGGTTCCGGACTGAATCGCCTAGAACTGCTCGGCCACAACGGACGGCCCTCTTATTATCAGCGGCTGTCACACTGTTCCTCTTTTTCCGTCTCTTTATTCCTCGTTCACTGGCACTGTTTTCCAAGCACTGTTCCGGCACTGTAAACTATATTCCACTGTCACTGTGTTCCTCTCTTTCTCTTACACCGCCATTGCCTCCTTCTCTCTGTCTGCTGTCTTCCAGTATTTATTAATTTTCCGTCTCTTTCCCATGGCCATTGTCTCCTCCTCTCTTAGTATAAATAAACGCGAATATGGTCGCATACCAAAATTCGTCGGAAAAGTTTTGAAGAGTCAACGACCAGCAATCAATTAGGAGTGGTTACTTCATGGTTAACGCGTAAAATAGAAAAAAGGAGAACATGCACTGTTTGAAATAGAAAACAAAGCACCAATAAATGGGAAACTTCACAGGTTTGGAGGGTAGGCTTATGATAAGCTATTTTCAGTGGTTTCAGAAGTGAGTCAAATTTACGAAAACTTTGGAGTACAAGCCCACTTGTCAATATGACGTTTCAGCCTCTCTTGTGTGGGTGCATGCACTGCTTTGGCTGGGAAGAAGCCCATAAATCTGTTATATTATATCCTGGGGGCCAGCTGGTGTGGCGAGCGGTTCTAGGTGCTTCAGTCTGGAACCGCGCAACCGCTACGGTCGCAGGTTCGAATCCTGCCTCGGGCATGGATGTGCGCGATGTCCTTAGGTTAGTTAGGTTTAAGTAGTTCTAAGTTCTAGGGGACTAATGACCTCAGATCCCGTAGTGCTCAGAGCCATTTGAACCATTTTTTGTTCTCTGATGGCAGACACAAATGTGAAAAGGTTAGACGTTTTTGGTGCACAATACCGAGACCCTCCTCTGTGGTGGTCGTACGTTGTCGAGTGTAACCTTGACGACAAGTACACCAACTCTCACGTTGGCATGCCGTCCAGCACGTGGCCACTGTCACATGCGGACGCTCCAAAAATCTGGATATTGCAAGTTTCGACCAGCCAGTCAAATGGAGACTCACAAAGAGATCTCTTTCAGCTGGTCTTGCTGATAACGCTGTCTCATACGATTACGCGTTATCCTCGTGTCCTTCACAGCGATCACTCAACATCGCCCCGCATCTCGTGGCCGTGCGGTAGCGTTCTCGCTTCCCACGCCCGGGTTCCCGGGTTCGATTCCCGGCGGGGTCAGGGATTTTCTCTGCCTCGTGATGGCTGGGTGTTGTGTGGTCCTTAGGTTAGTTAGGTTTAAGTAGTTCTAAGTTCTAGGGGACTGATGACCATAGATGTTAAGTCCCATAGTGCTCAGAGCCATTTGAACCATCACTCAACATCTGACGCTTTTCGTGCGTCTCATATGGCCTACCAGGCCTGCTAACAACGCTAAACACAAGCAAACCAGTGACCTCTGCTGGCCGTTCTACTTGTCACAGAGAACTGCACCTCTGTTTACGTACCCGCCGGCGGAGTGTACGTGTACGAAGTGACACTGACGTCCGACCGTGTCTTGTCTGCAGCAGTGCGTTACTGATAATGTTGCTGGCATTCACATTGGAAATTGGAAGCTGCTCTCTGGCCGTAGAAACAGCAGCGCCTACCTGTTATCACATGCCGTCCGCTGTGCAGTGGTCGCGCTACGCCTGCATCCATCCGTCAGCCTGACGGTGATAATGTCGATCGGTGAGCAGTGACAACGCACAGTGACACGGTGGTTTGCCATTCACCGCTAGGCCCGACTTATCGGCACGCTAACATTCAGACGGTCCGGTCTGTCTGTGCGCGCGCACACACACACACACACACACACACACACACACACACACACGAGAGGCCATTATCATCAGTTACATCAGTTTGTGGCTACGCTCAGTTTTCTTTCGTCACGTAGAAAACAAGGATTTTAAGCAGGAGATTTTAGAAAGATGGGTAATCCCTGATCGCAGATACAGAATCTCTCTATGACGAAACGAATATACGAGGTGTGGCTAGAAAAAAACCGGACTAGTACTGGTGAAACAATAAAACGAATGCAATAAGGCTGAAAGTCGCGTGGCCTGTCACGTGACTCTCGCTCCGCCTACTGCTCGAGCTTCATCTGCCTCCTGCACTCAGTCTGCCCGTGGTGTCTGTTTTAAGTAGTTGACGTTTTGTCTGTGCGTCGAAAAATGTTGAGTGTACAGAAAGAACAGCGTGTTAACATCAAATTTTGTTTCAAACTAGGAAAATCTGCAAGTGAAACGTTTGTAATGTTACAACACGTGTACGGCGATGATTGTTTATCGCGAACACAAGTGTTTGAGTGGTTTAAACGATTTAAAGATGGCCGCGAAGACACCAGTGATGACACTCGCACTGGCAGACCATTGTCAACAAAAACTGATGCAAACATTGAAAAAATCGGTAAACTTGTTCGACAAGATCGCCGTTTAACAATCAGAGCAGTGTCTGAGTTAACAGGAGTTGACAAGGAAAGTGTTACGCAGATTCTTCATGAAAGTTTCAACATGAACAAAGTGTGTTCAAAAATGGTTCCAAAGTGTCTCACAATTGAACAGAAGGAACGCCGAAGAATGATTTGTTCTGACATCCTGGAAAACATTGAAAGTGATCCCACCTTCTTACAAAATGTTATTACTCGCGATGAATCGTGGTTTTTTACTTACGATCCCGAAACTAAACGCCAATCGATGCATTGGAAAACTGCTGGTTCTCCACGAATGTCAAAATCGAAATTCAAGGCAATGATGATTGTTTTTTTTTGACATCAAAGGGATTGTGCACATTGATTGGGTACCAGAGGGACAAACAGTGAATCAGCATTACTACGTGAGCGAGTACGGAGAAAACGGAACGATTTGTGGAGAAAAAAGTCATGGATCCTTCACCAAGACAATGCCCCAGCTCACAGTGCGTTGTCAGTGAAGACGTTTTTGGCAAAACACAACATTCCCATCTTAGATCATCCACCCTACTCACCTGATTTGGCCCCCTGTGACTTTTTTCTTTTCCCTAAAGTCAAGTCAGCTTTGAAAGGAACTAGATTTGAGACTGTTGAAGCAGTAAAAGAAAAAGCGACGGAAGTAATGTATGGACTTACCGAAAATGATCTGCAGCATTGCTATGAACAGTGGAAAATTCGTATGGAGCGGTGTAGAGACCGAGGAGGAGAGTACATTGAAGGAGATAACATGAAATTGTAAATAATTGTAAATAAATGTTTTTTCCAGCATCAGTCCGGTTTTTTTCTAGCCGCACCTCGTACAGCGTGTCCCGCTTAGCTTGTCCACTCTAGTTTTTGCGTAGAAGTAAAACAGAAAATCTATTAAGCAAATGTTGTTTAGCTACAAGGGAGCATTAGCCAGCATGACTGCTGTTCTTGTAATTTTCTTTAGTTACTAACGATGTGATAATGAGTAATTTTAATTTGTAAGGAAAAGAAGATGTCTAGTGAAAGACAGTATCTACTAAATGAGCAAGGAATCCACTTGAGAAGTCGAGACTTCTGAAAACTGTACAAATAGTAAATGTAAAGCCACTGAGTAGACTTATGTTGTGTGTGGTTCTTAAATGTTTGGTGGATAGATGCTAATTATATCTATATATTGTGTCGACTCCATCATTGATTCAAGCCACAAACTTATCTCCTAGTCATTTATTCCTTTTACTTTGTGATTCACATACAAGTTTGTGTGAACAAACAGACTACGTTGCCGGCAGATTGTTCGGAAATGCGTGGTCAGACACTGTTGATGTTCTTCTGGTAACACCTCTTTTATTAAGAGCGAGAAAACACTGAAAAATTTATTCCTATCATTTTTCCCGTGTCTGTCATATTTTATAGCAAAAATTACGCAGGTCTGATTGATTACTGTTTCCGAACAATGACACCCGTTACCCTGCTCATTGCACTGATATAAATGGTGAAAAAACACGAGGATGGGCTACAACGAGGTAATTAGCCCATCAGAAGCGTAGAAACTTCGATATGCGTCACTTCAGCGTGTCATTTGTGCTCAAACTAACAATCCTCAATGTGGGTTGCCTCCATGTCGCGACTGTCATATTACGCTGGATTGCATCAATTACAGACTGTTAAATTTATGTCGCACTTGAGGGAGCGTGCAAGGGATAAGTCCCTGCAGACGCACTATCCTCTGTGCCGCGGTGGCTCAGATGGATAGAGCGTCTGCCATGTAAGCAGGAGATCCCGGGTTCGAGTCCCGGTCGGGGCACACATTTTCAACATGACCCCAATGAAGTGTATCAACGGCTGCTTGCAACTAGGGTGTCTATTTAATTATCATTTCACTTCATGTAAGCCCTCCGCGTGAATAGCATTACGCCTATCTTCAGCCACAGTTAAAATGGTTCAAATGGCTCTGAGCACTATGGGACTTAACATCTGAGGTCATCAGCCCCCTAGAACTTAGAACTACTTAAACCTAAGTAACCTAAGGACATCACACACATCCATGCCCGAGGCAGGATTCGAACCTGCGACCGTAGTGGCCGCGCGGTTCCAGACTGAAGCACCTAGAACCGCTCGGTCACATCGGCCGGCAGCCACAATTAAAGGAATGTAATGATGGTGAAGTCTGTAATAAAGGGTTCCTTTTACTCTACACTTTTATCATTTGAAAGTACTAAAGTATTTTACTACATGTACCCGTAATTGTAAATAAGAAAAGAGGGGCAGATTTCCGGCACCCTAGTTACCTGTACTGTATTAGCAGAGAGTCGAAGTCAGATTAGTATTACAATTTTAATAACATCATATTTTCGTGGATGTCACACTGTGATGCGTTTTTAACGTGAATTCGGGAATGAAGTGGATTAAGGGCCCATTATCCTGTCAGACTCTAATATATGCGATTTCCATTAATTTGTTTTTGGAAAACTAATGGAGCAATCAACGTAAATCTTTTTGTACATTATTTAGGATTTAGCAATTACTGGACAACATTTTCTGGTTTCTGAAAGAAATTCAGTAATCATTACGCCCCACGTCCGAGGAGTTAAAGCTGCTCCGTTCAGAGTGAGGTGTATCAACGACGGAAATCCTGCAGTGGGGAAATCTTATCTCTAATAAAGAAACCATTTTCTTAACCTATAGGATATTGCCTACGTACTAACAGCAAAATTTTTTAAAATGTGACAAAATAATAATATGGCGACGTTTTGAACAAAGATGTAATTTAATCCTCTACTTTTCGTCACGTTTCTTGTTATATCTAATGGATAAATTACAACAAAAAATTAGCCTATTGTTTTTAGTACATGCTCGAAGAGTCAGTGAGCCATATTCCAGAAAGGTGTCTTTAATAGTGCGTCCGCAGTCCATTCCGTAAGTTTGAGGTAGGAGTAAGAATCTAACATTTCTTTTTAAATTAATTTATTCACTAGTTATTACTAAATACGTGACAAAAATACAAGATAAAACTGCATCTTTGTTTCGAAGGTCCGGCATTTTATTATCCTGTCACACTGCAAAAATCTATGCTATTGCTCCCTGCGCAGGATACTATAGATTAAGATTTATTTCAGATAATATTTCAGACTGTAGTACGTCGGTCATAGATGCACCTCATTTTGGACAGAGCAACTATAACTCCTCGGATGAGTGGTTAATTTTTTTTAAAGAATCAGAAAATGTTGGCCAATAATCAATAAATAATGTGCAATAAGATTTAAGTTGATTAGTTTTTCAAAAAATCGCAAAGGTAGCTTATTTTATAGGCTGACTGAAGAGAAAGGACCGCTAACGAATATAAAAGGTTGCTATGTTAAAAATGATAACATTGTAACGAACGAAGTGCAGAAATAATGCTGATTAATGTCCCCTTGGTAGCTAAAGAGCCTGTGCTTGATACTTTTTTCTGGACAAAAAAAATAATTTGCGATGGTCGAGATAAACGGATCGCTTTGTATAAGGGGCGGTTGTGACCAATTCCATTTACTGTAAGAACATGCGAAGCTTGTTTAAACAAGATGTGTGAGTGGGTCTTCTCTTTTACGACATTTATGAACATCATTACCAAACATGAAGCTCGCCACAGTTTAATACGTTCCAGAAACAGGCTGTTTAAGGACTACAACTGTTATTTAATTCATGTACTACTCAGTGGATTCCATGGCCTATGAATATATTAGTAGTGTGAGTGCTGCGTTCATCACAACGGATTAATCAGGAATGGCGCGTATAATTTTCAATTTAAACTTGCTCCCGTTGCGCGGTTCGTCCTGAACTCACATGAAAACCGATGGCGCAGAGTGCCATTAAATATGTAAGATAGCGTGGCGAAGGAACGGAAAAAGTTTGCCCGGAGTGTGACAGCTCAATTATTTTTCGCATAAAAATTAAAAAAGACTCTGCTTTTGTTACCATGGTTTTCTTATTACGCAGTCTTCCTCGTGTAATTTTAAGGCAACTATTTGAAGTAGGTTTATTTTTGGAAGTCTCACATTTCTGCTTGCTAATGAAAGAGCTATTTTTTTGCTGTTGGACATGCACCCTCTCAGACTACACTGTGATGTGATTTATGTTCATTTATAGGGCTTATCATGAAATGAAAATTGACAGGCGTGAATGTCAACGATAACGAAAGTAAACGTATGTCCGCAAGGTGCGTTTACGTGCCACCATTGGCCTCAGTATGAAATACTGTCCCAATTAACACAAATGTCAACTTCGCGACTAAGTCCCCATTGCACGCCTGTTCGTGCTCCTCACATCATTACAATTAAACAGCCTTCTTTTCATACACACATTCGTCGTATCCCTGAACGTTTAAATGATTCAGTCAACCTACTTATGTCCCCCACAGAACTCACTACGTCACAAAACCTTTGTATCCCTACAAGTACGTATCCATAGCTAAGTGCTCAAATCGGCTGACTCCCACTAGGAGGACACGCGTTCAATTCTCGGTAATGTAAGGGAGTTTTTACCATGGCGGGAGGACTGGAACGGGGTGTAGTCAGACTCTTGAAACCAGCTGAGTAAGCCTGGCTCCAGATCACGAAAGCTGGCAACAGCCGGGAGAGCGGTGTCCGATACCACACCTCTCCATACCGCAAATCCAATGACGTCATTCGCGGAGGAAGGCGCGGCGGTCGAATCCGATGAAACCGCCACCGTCTGTGGACGGAGTCTACTTTACACCTACAAGCATATTCTGTTTCTGATACTGCCTACCATTACTACTGCTATAATGATGACAATGATAATAATGACAATAATAATGCTAATAATAATAACGATTATATTTATGTTACGGAGAAGAACGGAAAATGTGGTAGAAGCCAACTTCGGGGAAGATTAGTTTGGATTTTGGAGAACTGTTGGAACATGAGAAGCAATACGGAGCCTGCGGCTTATTTTTGAAGATGGGTTAAGGAGGGCCGAAGCAACGTTTATAGCATCTGTAGACTTAGAGAATACTTTTGACAGTGTTGACTGGAGTGCATTCTCTGAAATCCTGGAAGTAGCACGGCTAAAATGCGGGAAGCAAAAGGCTATTTACAACGTGTACAGAAACCAGATGGCAGTTGTAAAGAGTATAGAGGCTTGAAAGGAAAGGAAAGCAGTAGTTGGGTTGTAGCAGTTCAATGGAATGAAAACTCTCTTCACGTGAGAATATAACTCGAACACTTACGAATGCAACACAAGGGTAATGGAAGGTAGTAAAATTAAATCAGGGGAGGCTGAGAGAATTAGATTAGGGAACGAGACGCTAAAAGCAGTAGACGAGTTTTGCTATTTGGGCAGTAAAATAACTTTTCACGGTCAAAGTAGCGAGGATATAAAATGTACCCTGGCAGTGGTAAGAAGAGCATTTCTGCAGAAAAATTTGATAACGTAGAATACAGATTTTTCAGGGTTAGGAAGTCTTTTCTGCAGATATTTGTCTGGAATGTAGCCTTATATGGAGGTAGAATGTGGACGATAGGCACTTCAGACAAGAAAACAATAAGGGCTTTTGAAATGTGTTGCTACACAAGGATGTTAGAGATAAGTATAGGTCGGGTAACTAGTGAGGAGGTACTGAACACAATTGGTGAGACAAGAAATATGCCGTACAACTTGACTGAAAGAATGGATGGATCGGTTGACAGGACCCATCTGATACATCAATGGGCGACCAATTTAGAACTGGAGAGAAGTGTGCCGAGTAAAGGTTGTAGAGGGAGACCAAGAGATTAATACAGTAAACAATTTCAGAAGAATGTAAGTTGTAGCAGCTATTCGGAGATGAAGAGCCTTGCACAGGTTAGTGCGGCGAAGAGAGAGCTGCATCAAGGCAGTCTTCAGACTTAATACAACAAAAACAAATTATTACTATGGCTACGAAGTCTTTCGCGACGTATTTCTTGAGTAAAAATTTCTCGGTGTACATGCCGCGTCAAATCAGGATAAATCTCCAAGCTTTCGACCACTACCTCCATGGTCGTCGTCAGGGCTAAAACTGACTGTCGTGAACTACCTTTTTTTTGAAACTTCCTGGCAGATTAAAACTGTGTGCCCGACCGAGACTCGAACTCGGGACCTTTGCCTTTCGCGGGCAAGTGCTCTACCAACCGAGCTACCGAAGCACAACTCACGCCCGGTACTCACAGCTTTACTTCTGCCAGTACCGGGCGTGAGTCGTGCTTCGGTAGCTCGGTTGGTAGAGCACTTGCCCGCGAAAGGCAAAGGTCCCGAGTTCGAGTCTCGGTCGGGCACACAGTTTTAATCTGCCAGGAAGTTTCATATCAGCGCACACTCCGCTGCAGAGTGAAAATCTCATTCTGGATACCTTTTTTTTATTTTTTTCATTTATTGAATTTCAATTCCCCCCGAAGGGGGCGGGCTGGCAGCAGCTTAGTACGCCGCTCTTCAGCCGACAGATTTTGTGACAAAGAGCAAGAGAACAAATAATAAAAAAACAGGCGATAAAATCGGAGACTTAGAGAGTAACAAGGCGAAAAGAAATCGTGGAACTTAAAACAACAACACAGGGATGATGACGCTAATAAAAATACATACGAAGTAGACAGGGAAAGCAATAGACAATTAAAAAACACGGCGACAGTCTGGATTCTGTTCGCAAAGGAAATAAAATTCACACCGAGCGACAGCATGGTTTCTGTTCGCAACACGAGAAAGACAAACAACACTGAATAGTCACTGGAACACTGCACTAAAAAGTTGGCAAATGTGACACCACAGTCGAGAGCAGGTGGGGGGAAACTGGACAGAAGATGGGAAAACGAAAAAGGGGGGGAAAGGAGAGTAAAAGCGAAGGGGGGAGCCGGGAAAGGAGCTGAAGGAGGATGAGGACCCATAAGAGGGGTGGGGGGCAGACGCGACAGGGAGTGGGGTAGGCAGAGGAGGGGAATACAAAAGGACTGGGGGGGAGAAGGGAGGTAGGGAGAGGTTTAGTGGGGAGAAAAACAGGACAGAAGGGGGGGGGGGAGAGGGAGCCCAGGGAAAGGACAGAGGAAAGGAGGGGGATGGAGGATCAGAGTTGATAGGAAGGATAACTGGAGGGAGAGAGGGCATCATCCGGGAGGGGGAGTTGACAGAAGCCACCTTGGGAAAGGAGATGGAGGGTGTAGAGATGGAGGGTAGGGGGGACACAACGGTGAAGACGTGGCAGGGGGCGGGGACGGGAGAGGAGAGGAGCAACCAGGGGGTGAGGGGGTTCAAGACGGCGGGAGGTGTAGAGGATGTGGATATGTTCGAGGAATAGGAGCAGATGGGGGAAAGGAATGAGGTCATAGAGGATCCGTGTGGGAGACGGGAGGCGGATACGGAAGGCGAGGCGGAGTGCATGACGCTCAAGGATCTGGAGGGACTGATAGAATTTGGGGGGGGGGCAGATATCCAGGCAGGACTGGCATAACAGAGGATGGGACGGATGAAGGATTTGTAGGTGTGGAGGATGGTAGAGGGGTGCAACCCCCATGTCCGGCCAGAGAGGAGTTTGAGGAGTCGGAGGCGGTTGTGGGCTTTGGATTGGATGGAGCGGAGATGAGGTATCCAGGTGACGTGACGGTCAATGGTGAGGCCAAGGTAGGTGAGGGTGGGGGTGAGGCGAACAGGACGTGCGCAGACAGTAAGGGAGAAATCCAGGAGGCGGAAGGAGCGAGTGGTACGACCTACGATGATTGCCTGGGTCTTGGAAGGATTGAGTTTCAGGAGCCATTGGTTACACCATGCAGCAAAAAGGTCAAGGTGATTCTGGAGAAGGCGTTGGGACCGTTGGAGGGTAGGAGCGAGGGCGAGGAATGCGGTGTCATCATATTGCAAGAGGTGTACTGGAGGGGGGGGGGGGGGGGGTTGGGGCATATCTGCCGTGTACAGGAGGTAGAGGAGAGGGGAGAGGACAGAGCCCTGGGGCACACCGGCAGAGGGGTAGAAGGTGTGGGAATTGGCATGATGGACGGTAACATAGGAGGGGCGGTGGGAGAGGAAGGAGGCCACCAGACGGATGTAGTTGATAGGAAGGGCGTAGGTTTGGAGTTTAAACAGGAGACCGGGATGCCAGACACGGTCGTAGGCCTTTTCGAGGTCAAGTGAGACAAAAATGGCGGAGCGACGGGAGTTAAGCTGGAGGGAGTCGTGAACTAGCGAGGTTCCCACTTTTAGATGCAAAGGGCGGCTTCTTATTGGCTGGAATACGTCAGCGATATGGCGCGTAGCGAAGTGGTGCCCTCTACTTCCATAGATGTAGTTGCTATCCCGCGTTGCTTGCAGCGCCATCCCTTGAATCAGGAGGTAAAGTGCGAGAAGTTTTTCTCTGCGATTTTTCTTCATCCAGTGCACTCTTCCAAGTGTTGCTAAGTGTATAGCCGTTGTCTCTATTAAAGTTATTATCGCTAAGTCTAATTTCGACTGCTTCCCGGATCACAGAGTCCCAGTAATTCGATGTGTGGGCTATTACTCTGGTTTCTTCAAATAAAATCTTATGCTTGTTAAGCAGACTATGTTCAGCCACCGCTGATTTTTCCAAATACCTGTATTTCAGGTGGCGTTGGTGCTCTATGCAGCGGTCGGCAACGGTTCTTACAGACTGGCCCACGTAATTCTTGCCGCATTCGCAAGGAATAATATAAATTCCCGGCACTCTTAAGCCGAGACTATCTTTGACTGGTCTCAACATTTCCTTAATTTTCCTAGGTGGTCGGAAAACTGGTTTTATTCCTTGCCTCTTCAGGACTCTGGCTATCTTGCTCGTTGTAGCACCGCAAAAAGGAAGCCGCGCTATGTGTTGGTCCTCTTCTTGTATGTGGCCGGCATCGTGTCTTACTTTCTTGGACAATACTGATTTAATTTCACCGCCAGAATAACCATTCCTCTTGAAAACAGTCGTCAAATGGTTAATCTCGGGACCGAGGTGGTCCTTGTCGGAAATAGTCCTGGCTCTGTGTACTAAAGTATTCAGCATAGCTCTCTTCTGAGACGGATGATGGAAGCTATGGCTATGCAGATATAAGTCTGTATGGGTTGGCTTCCTGTACACAGAAAGGCCCAGTCGTCCATCCGGCTTTCGCTCTACCAACACATCTAAAAAAGGTAACTTCCCTTCCTTCTCTACCTCCAATGTAAATTTTATGTTTGGATGTACACCATTCAGATGTTCGACGAACTGCTGCAGCGTGTCGCTGCCGTGTGGCCAGATTAAAAAAGTATCGTCGACGTATCTGTAGAAGCATGATGGGCGGAGGTGAGCACTGCTCAGGGCTCGTTCTTCGAAGTCCTCCATGAAAAAATTCGCTATTGCTGGTGACAGTGGCGAACCCATGGCTGTTCCATCCGTCATTTCATAATAATTTCCACTGTATAAAAAATAAGTGGTCGTCAAGGTATGCCGGAGCAACTTCAAAATTTCTGAGGAGAAATGAGCAGCCAACAGTTGTAATGTGTCATCCACAGGTACTTTGGTGAACAGAGAAACCACGTATACTATACTATTACTATATTTTTTGCAGCAGCAGCATCAGAGGCAGCAGCTGACGAAAAATTAATACACATTGCAGTGACGGTATTGTTATACCGTTACATAACTATGATGTACACTCAGATGACGAAAGTCATGGAATACTTCCTAATATCGTCTCGGACCAAATTTTGCCAGCGTATTGCAGCAACTCGACGTGGCATACTCAACAAGTCGTTGGAAGTCCACTGCACAAATACTAAGCCATGCTGCTTCTATAGCAGTCCATAATTAGTGAGTGTTGCCGGTGCAGGAGCTTGTGCACTAACTGACACCTCGGTTATGTCCCATAAATATTCCATGAGCTTAGCGCTGCAGGTGATGTGCTCCTAGCAAAGGCACTCTCGTCGGTCGTCTGCTGTCAAAGCCCATTAATGCCAAATTTCGCTTCACTGCCATAACGGATGCGCTCGTCCTACGTCCCACATTGACTTCTGCGGTTAAAAATGGTTCAGTTGGCTCTAAGCACTATGGGACTTAACATCTGAGGTCATCAGTCCCCTAGACTTAGAACTACTTAAACCTGACTAACCTAAGGACATCACACACATCCATGCCCGAGGCAGGATTCGAAGCTGCGTCCGTAGCAGCAGCGCGGTTCCGGGCTGAAGCGCTCGGCCACAACGGCCGACTTCTGCGGTTACTTCACGCAGTGTTGCTTCTCTGTTAGCACTGACAGCTGTAGGCAAACGCCGCTGCTCTCGATCATTAAGTGAAGGCTGTCGGCCATTGCATTGTCCGTGGTGAGAGGTAATGCCTGGAATGCGGTATTCTCGGCACACGCTTGACCCTGTGAATCGCAGAATACTGAATTCCCTGACGATTTCCGAAATGGAATGTCGCATATGTCTAGCTTCAACTACTATTCCGCGTTCAATTCCCGTAGTGCCGCCATAATCACGTCGGAAACCTTTTCACATAAATCACAGGAGTACAGATGACTGCTCCGCCAATGCACTGCCCTTCTACACCTTGTGTACGCGGTACTACGGTTATCTGTATATGTGCATATCGCTACCCCATGACTTTCCACCTGAATGTAGAATTACTGTAGGTGTAAAACACTAGTCCGATATAACTGACGGCTTGAAGTGTCTAATCTTATCAGTTAAACAAAATAAATGTGTGTCTGTACGAGCGCTAATCTCTCTCATCTTGTTCTCACTATCCCTGTACGAAATATAATTTGGGAGCAGCATAATGCTCGGACTGTTTCCTGTGAACAGATGTTATCTAAATTTACCCAGCAACGTTCCAGTAGAACTACATCGTCTTTCTTCCCCAGATATCCAATTAAGATCCTGGACCGTTTCCGTGACAGCGACGTGTTGCGATCTCAGCAACGCGTCTATGAATTCGGTCCATTTCTGATGTTCCGTCAACTTGACAAGGACTCCAAAAGTCGGAACAATACTGCACTTTGGTGTAACTTACTCGTAGGTGCACTCCACTTTGCCAGAACACTTTCAACAAATCGAAGTCAAACATTCGTGTGTGTGTGTGTGTGTGTGTGTGTGTGTGTGTGTGTGTGTGTGTGTGTGTGTGTGTGTCGAGAACGCAGGAGCTCAAATACGCTATCTTGAGGCAAGTTTTACCACGATCAGAATCAGCTTAAATTATGCTTCCGAGAAACGCCTGATCCACGTAGTGTACGGCCGACTGTAATGTATTGGTGCGGTTCGGTTCGTATGTTCTTGTTGTTGTGGTGCTCAGTCCAGAGACAGGTTTGATGCAGCTCTCCGTGCTACCCCATCCTGTGCAAGCTGCCTCATTTCGGGGTAACTACTGCAACCTACATCCTTCTGAATCTGCTTAGTGTATTCATCCCTTGGTTTCTCTCTACGATTTTCACCCTCCACGCTTTCCTCCAGTACTACACTTGTGATCCCTTGGTGCCTCAGAACGTGTTATAACAACCGATCCCTTTTTCTAGTCAAGTGGTATCACAAATTCTTGTTCTTCCCAATTTTTTCAGTACCTCCCGATTAGTTACGTGATCTACCCATCTAATCTTCGGCATTCTTCTGTAGCACCACATTTCGAAAGCTTCTATTCTCTTCTTGTCTAAACTATTTATCGTTCATGTTTCACTTCCATACATGGCTACGCTCCATGCAAATACTTTCAAAAAAGGCTTCCTGACACTTTGATCTATACACGATGTTAATAGACTTCTCTTCTTCAGAAACGCTTTATAATGCTACAGAAAGGACGTCTTTCTGACTTCATTACAAAATATAAAGCTCAATTTATTACATAACCGAACTGCATAAAGATAAGCTATCAGTTGTGCGAGGGGTCGTCTACGAAGTACGTTAGTTTGGCCACACAAAGCAGCAAAAGCAAAAAATTTTAATGTACAGTTTTATTGTACAGAAGAATACATTGTAAAAACATAAGAGAGTTACTCAGATTTCAAAATTCACCTTTTCAAAGACGGATGAAACGGATAATACTTTTGACAACAGAAATAAGAGCTACTCCTGAAATTTTGAAATATCCTACTGTCTAATTGTTCTGGAATGATTGAATTTCTCACATTCCATTGGTGCACATTTAATGAGGCAGGAATCACCGGTAGCAAACAGTATTAATTTTAACATTTGTCTGGTGTTATTAATATTCATGTGGCATGCTGTTTGTTTCTTAATAACGATTTCTTCCCTCGTGAGCACTAAGAGCGATATGAAAAGTGTTGCTGAACAGCCCAGTAGCATGTGCACTAACACTGTTCATTGCGATTTCTCTTGCTTGGCGAGTGTGTTATGAAAATGAATGCATGGTAGGGGTACGTAACAGATGCTGCACCATTTTTGCCAGTTGCTCTGCCCGTTCGCTGCACTTAATATCACGGAAACCCTGTATCCAGTGCACATGAGCTATCTGGGCAGCTGTTTAACCTGCTGAGTCTTCTCAGCACGTTGCCTACCAAGGGATATGCAGTTTTCCGTTCGGCCGCCTTTGCAAAAGACTGTCGAGCACTCATCACGTCAGTGTATATCAGGACTTTGTCGACTTTCATATCGACGATAGAAGTAATAAATTGATTAACGAAGTAATTGTTCATTGCACAAAAGCGTGTAATCAGAATAATGACTGGAGCACAACCAAGATAATCTTGCAGACATTAATTTAAGGAACTAGGGATATTCACAGTAGCTATATAAGAAATTTGTTGTTAATGACCTACCCCAATTCAAAAATGGTTCAAATGGCTCTGAGCACTATGGGACTTAACATCTGAGGTCATCAGTCCCCTAGAACTTAGAACTACTTAAACCTAACTAACCTAAGGACATCACACCCATCCATGCCCGAGGCAGGATTCGAACCTGCGACCGTAGCAGTCGCGTGGTTCCGAACTGAGCGCCTATAACCGCTCGGCCACCGCGGCTAGCCTCCAATTCACAAGCAGTACCTATGTGCGTAGCTAAAACACTAGGTGAAAACTGATCTTCACTACTTTGGGTCAAATCTAACTTTGACACAGAAAGGGGTGAATTGTACCGCCACAAAAGTCTTTAGACACTTACCAAAGAGCATCAGAAGTCTGACATAGTCAACCAATGTTTAACAACAAATTTAAATAATTTCTGAATAACAACTCCAATTAATCGATGACTTTTTAGATATGAATTAGTAGTCTTAAAAGCACTTCGTCTTCAGGCCACGAGTGGCCTACCGGGACCATCCGACCGCCTTATCATCCTCAGTGGAGGACGCGTATAGGAGGGGCGTGGGGTCAGCACACCGCCTCCCGGTCGTAAGATGGTATTCTTCACCGAAGCCGCCACTGTTCGGTCGAGTAGCTCCTCAACTGGCATCACGAGGCTGAGTGCGACCCGAAAAATGGCAACAGCACATGGCGGCCCGGATGGTCACCCATCCAAGTGCCGACCAGGCCCGACAGCGCTTAACTTCGGTGATCTCACGGGAACCGGTTTATCCACTGCGGCAAGGCCGTTGCCGAATTAGTAGTCTTAGAAAAAGTAAAAAAATAAAAATACTTGATTTTTGGCTAGTAAAGAAACCTTTTGGTAAAATAATAGTACCACATCATTACGAAGTGTGGTATTCGTGATCTGTGGAACAAGTACAAATCTAATGTAATCTGATGAATGGCAAATAACACGATTAATACAGATGCTTATCTACGTAACGAAAGTAATTGGTCCAGCCCTGTTTGGTCATAAAAAACTGCGGCTCGTGTAAAGATATACATTTTGGAACAATATGTGTACAGTTTTATCAGTCGTATAAGTTACGATGCAATTTAGACGCTCTCCATTCAGACGACGGTTCACATACTTTGGTCACATGCCCGTCACATAAGTGACAGTGAATATTTGAAGAAATGTCGTTTGATACAGACCACATGTCCTCTGCGAAACTGATAACATCATGCTGTTAATGTCCGAAGACTTCATCATACTACATTGCCTGACAGAAAAAAGTGAGGCCCCGATTGGACGGATGTCAGTATAATTTCGCACACGTACTTACCACAGATGGGTATGTAAGCGATTAGAGCTGCAATTCTTTGTGAGAGTTAGAATGGCCCTCTGAGTTCATTAGTGTTTTTCGTGTTTATCGTTGTTACCACGTCTGGTAGTGTATGTAACGGGCGTGAACGAAATCAGATGTTGAGTCATCACTGCAAAGCATACGGATGTGACAGTGGCCCGATGTTGCACTGCACGGGAATGTGAGGCAGACATAGTCATCATAAAGGTTCCGATCTACGACCTCTGACCAACGGAATGGAGGATCGTCGAGCTGTCCGTGAAGCACATCTGTGCCTGCCGTCCGAGAATAAGTAATCTGCTCCCTGCAACAGTGTGTGTCAACCCCCATCGCTGGTCGAGGACTACCTGCAGAGGGAATAGGAAATTACCGTCCCATGCGAAGGCTATCGATAACGCTACAGCTCAAACCATTGCGTCTCTGTGGTTTCGTGACCGGGAAGCGTAGACTGCGGATCAGTGGGATCACACTGCGTCCAGAAATGAATATCGGTTCTGCACTGTCTCAGATGACCATCGTGGGCGAGTACGGCGCCGATCCAGGGAGACATACCATTTGTCCAACGTTTTGAAGAGGACCAGCGGTGCTACTACTGGCATGATGATATGGGCAGTCATAGAGTATCACTACGTAATGGCTGGTGGTGAAGAGAGAACTGTGATGGCGCTACGGTATGTCATGGACATCCTGCGTCCACATGCGTTACCTCTCGTGGAAAAATATACTGGTACCATTTTTCAATAGGGTAACACAGGTGCACGCAAGGCACGTGTCTCTATGAACTGTCTGCGTGATTTTCAGGTGCTCCAGAGGTCAGAGAGGCCGCAAGATAGGTCCCTGATAGAACATGTGTGGTACCAGCTCGAACGTAAACTCAGTTGCAGTATCCAGGATCCTGGTTCCCGAAGACCAGTTGCGACGGCTGTGTGCCGTCTTGTGTCAGAAGGGTATACAACGACCTTGTAACACCCGACCCAGTGGAGTCAGCGCATGGATTCAGGCCAGACTGGGTGCTACATTACACTCTACTGCCAAGTTGTTCTAAATTTGACTCGATTTTCTACCCGCTCAAAAAGGATCACATAACCTCTCAATATATGAAATTTCATTTCGTTTCTTCCTCTCTCAGGGGCGCTTCACTCTTTTTGCCTGCAGAAATATTCAGACATGCTGCATCTATAGCCCTCCATTATCGCGAAAGTGTTGCTGGTGCATGATTTTGTGCACGAACCGACCTCTCTGTAATGTCTCATAAATGTCGAAGGGATTCAAGTCAGACAATCAGGGTGGCTACACCATTTGCTGCAACTGTCCTGAATGTACTTAGACGTGTTGTGAACAATTGTGACTTGGTGACACGGCCTGTTGTCATCCATAAAAATTCGATCGTTGTTTGGGAACATCAAGTCCACGAATGGCTGTTGAAGGTCTCCAAGTAGAGGAACATAGCCACTGACAGTCAATGATCGGTTCATTTGAACCAGAGGATCCGGTCCATTCCATGTAAACACAGCCCACACCATTATGGAGCCCCCACCGGCTTGGATAGTGCCTTGACGATAAATTAGGTAAAAGGCTTCGTGAGGTCTGCGCCACACACGAACCTTACTATCAGCTCTTACCAACTGAAATCGGGACTTATCTGACAACTCAAAAATTCACGGGTCGTCTAGCATCCAAACGATATGGTCACGAGCCCAGGACAGCCTCGGCAGGCGATGTAGGGCTCTTAGCAAATGCACTAACGTCACACATCTGCTGTCATAGGCCATTAGCGTCAAATTTAACCGCACTGACTTAACGTATACGTTCGTAATACTTCACATCCTGATTTCTGCGGCTACTTCATGCAGTGTTGCTTGACTATTCGCGCCGAGAACTCTACTCAAACGCCGCTGCTGTCCGTCGTTAAGTGAAGGTTCAAATGGCTCTTAGCACTATGGGACTTAACTTCTGAGCTTATCAGTCCCCTAGAACTTAGAACTACTTAAACCTAACTAACGTAAGGATGTCACACACATCCATGCCCGAGGCAGGATTCGAACCTGCGACCGTAGCGGTCGCGCGGTTCCAGACTGTTGCGTCTAGAACCGCTCGGCCACTCCGGCCGGCCGTTAAGTGAAGGCCATCGGGCACTGCGTTGTTCGAGGTTAGAGGCAATGTCTGAAATTTTGTATTCCTGGCAAACGCCTGACACTGTGGATCTCGGGGATATTGAAATTCCTTAACGATTTCCGAAACGGAATGTCCCATCTATCTAGATCCAACTACCATCATCATCTTTCTTCTTCTTCTTCTTCTTCTTCATCATCGTCGCCTTGTCCCACGTCACGTAGGGTCGGCGTTGCTCTTCTGGATCCTTCTCCTCTATAGTACTCTTTCCATTGCCTCTTCCTTCTTCCATCCTTTCTCACTCACGTCCCTGGATATCTTATCCTTCCACCTCATCTTCGGTCTTCCTCTCCTTCTCGCTCCTTCAGTCTTTATATCTTCAACTCTGTTTCCGATATACTCTTCCCCTTTTCTCCGTCAGTGTCTGTACCACCTTAGTCTGATCTCTTTTATCTTTTCCCCATGGGTCCCACTTTCACAGCTCCTCTAACAAATTCGCTTCTAATCCTGTCCTTCCTCGTTACCCCACACATCCACGTCAGCATCAA
Source organism: Schistocerca serialis cubense (assembly GCF_023864345.2). Taxonomy (NCBI): domain Eukaryota; kingdom Metazoa; phylum Arthropoda; class Insecta; order Orthoptera; family Acrididae; genus Schistocerca; species Schistocerca serialis. The sequence goes on from NC_064644.1 coordinate 96,128,042, forward strand.
CATTTCCGCCACTTGCATCTTCCTTTTCTGGGCTACTGTGATGGGCCACGTCTCTGCCCCGTATATCATAGCAGGCCTTACCACCGACTTGTACACTTTCCCTTTCAACCCAATGCTCACCTTCTTGTCACACAACACTCCACTCATTTTCCCCCAGTTGTTCCAACCGCAATTTATTCGGTGTTGTATCTCGCCTACCAGTCCTCGGTCCCTCTGTATGTACGACCCCAGGTATTTAAATTTGCAGACCGATTTCAGCTCATCATCCTGGATCTTGCAAGATCTCATCTGCAAATCCTTCAGTGCTAAATATTCTGACTTTGTCCTGCTAATTTTCATCCCTCTTTCTTCTAGTGCCTTCCTCCAATCCTCTAGCTTTTCCTCAAGTCTGTCGATGCTCTGCTCACAAGGAACCACATAATCCTCAAACATCATATTCCACGGCGCTTCTTTCTTCTCATCTTTCACCAGCACATCCATAATCAGGTCAAAGAGGTAGGGACTAAGCGCAGACCCTTGATGTAACCCTACTTTTACTGGAAACTTTGTCATGCCCACACTACTTCTCACCTGTGTCATTTCTCCTCTGTACATTTCCTTCGCTAAGGTCACATACATAGATCCAACTAGCATCCCGCGTTCAAATTCTGAGAATTCCCATTGTGTGCCGCAATCGCGTCGGAAACAGCTTCAAATGAATCACCTGAGTACAAACAACAGCTCTGTCAGTGCACTGCCCTTTTATACTTCGTGTACATGATAAAACCGCCGTCTGTATATGTGCTCACCGCTATCCCATGACTTTCGTCACCTCAGTGTGTACGAAACTAGAAATGGAGGTTCCGGTTCCTCTGTCCATTACGTGGTCGATGCCAGATTTAGTGATCGAGGTAACTTCCGTTGTAAGAGAAAGTTTTCCATCTGGCCGATGAGTGAGTCCTTTGTGTACGCGACCCAGCGGCAGCACGGTACAGAAGTCGAGCCCTGGGACTCGGTGCTGTCGTCGGCGCGTCGCCAGATGCAGCTGGTGATCAGTAGCGGCTGCGCGTGAGTTTTAATTAGTGCAGGCGCTATAATTAGTTGTGGCGCTAACGCCGCTTAGCTACGAGGCGGCGATCGCTGGCCGATGGCCGATGGGACGCTACGCCGACGCCCGCGCAGTTAATTCGGGACCGTCTGGCTGCCTGGAAGGAGGCGAGGAAGGAGCGGCAGAGGTATCGGGGCAGGCCGACCTTCCTGACACAGCACATCTCTCCTCAGGACTCCAAGTTGTGACAATTCTTTTAGGAATTAAAAATCTTAAACATGGCTGTGAAACAGCAACTGTGTAAATCTGAAGAAGTTGAAAAAAATCAGCCAACCAGTTGTAAAACGAAGGCTTATTAGACCTTGATCTAGGTTTCGATATTTCTAAAAATACCTTCTTCAGAAGGAGTGGGCCTTATTACATCACATGATGGTACATTAGATTAGTTGAGACCGAGCGGCTCTTGTTATACACACATTACTAGCCATTAAAATTGCTACACCGAGAAGAAGTGGAGACGATAAACGGGTATTCATCGGACAAATATATTATACTACAACTGAGATGTGAGTACATTCCCACGCAATTTGGGTGCATAGATCCTGAGAAATCAGTACCCAGAGCAACCACCTCTGGCAGTAATAACGGCCTTCATACGCCTGGACATTGAGTAAAACAGAGCTTGGATGGTGCGTACAGGTACAGCTGCCCATGCAGCTTAGACACGATATCAGAGTTCATCAAGAGTAGTGACTGGCGTATTGTGACAAGCCAGTTGTTCGGCACAATTTACCAGACGTTTTCAATTGGTGAGAGATCTGGAGAATGTGCTGGCCAGGGCAGCAGTCGATCATTTCCTGTATCCAGAAAGGCCCATACAGGACCTGCAACATGCGGTCGTGCATTATCATTTGCATATCACAGCATCTTCTTCCTGTCGGTTAAATTTCGCGTCTGTAGCACGTCATCTTCGTAGTGTAGCAATTATAATGGCCAGTAGTGTACTTAGACCTAACTAGCCTAAGGACATTACACACATCCGTGCCCTAGGCAGAATTCTAACCTGCAATCGTAGCAGCCAAGTGGTTCAGGACTGAAGTGCCTAGTACCACTCGGTCACCGTGGCCGGCTAGTGGGCCTCATTACATCACATAATGGTACATTAGATTAGTTGAAGCCGAGCGGCTCTTGTTATCATAAAATTGTCAAAAACAAGAATTGTCCCAAGCCATGCCTTTAGACAGCAGCCAAATTACAGTAAGTGTACTTCAGAATGAATGCTCACTAGTAAATGCCCACAGGTAGAGGCTCCTGCCAACATAAAATTGTAACAGAAGTCACAGGATAAAATATTGGCATAAGTTACATGTACATGGCGCTCGGGACAAAGGCCAACTGTCTTCTGAAGATATTTTTAGAAACATCGAAACCTAGTTAAAGGGCTTATAAACCTTTGTTTTCAGCTGGTTGGATGATGCTTTTCAACCAATTCTTTTTTGAATTATCTTCTCTTTTGGCAAATCGAAAAAGCCTGATACGTGAGCACTGCTCAACCTGCTTTTCGACGTTTTAACTTTTTCCTTGAAAAGCATTGTGAAGTAAGTGACGTATCACCTCCCACACACGAAGTCAAACTCTATGCAGCTAATAGGTTTTATATTAAAGGCTACGTTATAATTGGTGTTAACTAACTAAGACATCCATATTTCTCGAGATACTTTTCCAGGTTTCAGAAGGGGAGGGGGAAACGAAAAGAAACTTGACGAGCTGAGAGGGTACGTGATGTTTTTTCAGCGATTACAATATGGAGTCAAATTTACGAGGAACTTGCCAGTGCAAGCCACCTTATCACCATAACGTTACACTCCCCTCTGGCCTGACTGCAAGCATTGAGTCGGTTGGGAAGGGTGTCATCAAGCTGTTGCATTGTCTCGAGTGACAAGCTCATCCGCACCTGTTGTAACTGGTCTTTGAAATGCTGGCACTGGGACAGAGTTTACCTCCAAGCTGGCCTCACACATGTATCATCGGGGCCAGGTGTTGAGATCTTGCTGGCCACGTGAGTACCTCAACGTTCCCCAAGCAGTTCATAGAGAGATGGGCCATGTCCGAACGAACTCCGTCCCGTCGAAAATTGGCAGGATCTACGTCGGACACCGTTGTGATGTCACGAGTTCCCTCAGTCACTAATAGTCACAACCTGAATTCATGCTTCTTGACTCCCATACCGTAATGCCAAGAGCAACACCCCTGTTTCTCTCCAAAACATTAGAGAATGCAATCTGTTCCCAAGTCGCCGTCTTACTAGAAGACGTTGGTAGTCCATGGTAGTGCTCAAATGTGAATCAACGCTAAACACATTCAACATCATCTATCAGCAGACAATGCCTTCCAATCAAGGCATCACTCCAGGATTTGTTGGTTGATCTAGGGGAGGGGACCAAACAGTGAGGTCACCGGTCACATCGGACTAGGGAAGGATGCGAAAGGAAGTGGGCAGTGCCCTGTCAAAGGAACCATCCCGGCATTTTCCTGAAGCGATTTAGGGAAATCACGGAAAAACTGAATCAGGATGGCCGGAGGCAGGATTGAACAGTCGTCCTCCCGAATGCGAGTCCAGGGTGCTAACTACTGGGCAACCTCGCTCGCTGGCACCGTTCCAAACTCAGCCATTTGTGTCGTAGTGTTGACGGCACGAGATTAGTTCCCTGGACCGGCTGCTGCTAGTCCCTGAACAATGGTTCAAGAAGTCACTGACCCCTTCAGGGAGTCCATTACTTGTTCTCGGGTGGCAGGGGCAGGTCTGAAGAGCATACAAGATGCTTGGGCGCAATACGCCGTTTTTCCCTTCAGTTGGACATGGCTGACCAAAAACTTGACGACATGTATGCTTGCTCTCACGATCCCGTGCATTCCAATCTCAGGCCAGTTCATATTCAAATGCTCCAAAAATTTGGATATTTGCACGATTCGCGTAGTCTAAAAACTAGTAATTCACAATGAGGCCCCACTCATACGCTGTCTCACACGAGTACTCGACGTCTCCATGTCCTCCTCACTCATCACCCGACACTTGACACAGTTCACCCCCCCCCCCCTTTGTGTACCCTAGCAGGCCTAGTGACAATACTAAACATGAACACCACCAACACTCTCTAGCGGCTGTTCTACGTAAGTAGGACAATGTACATTCGGTCTAGTTATGACTGACATTTTTGTAGTAATTTTTGTTTTTGTATGTCAATGGCTATAGCTTTCCTATCCCAGATGAAGCAAGTTCAAACAACATACTATAGACATTATTTCCATTCAAACACAACCGGGAATCTGCCGTGCTCCCTGTATACTATTTTGATCCGCTGAATCGTTGAAAATTGGCCTTCAGCGTCATCGTAAATTGTACAGTGTACACTGGCTTCGTTAGACACTTCGTAATTCTGATGCATAGCTTGTTTGACACCATAAGAATGACCTACATACCCACCTTAATAAAACAAGCAGTCTCACGTGAAGGTGGGCTATTGTGGACGGTTGTGGAGAGTGAGTTAAGACAGTTAATAGCAGAGATTCTATTCTAATAAACACTATGGGACAACACTAATACACTGAAGCGCCAAAGAAACAGGTATAGCCGTACGTATTCAAATACAGATAAATGTAAACAGACAGAATACGGGGCAGCGCTGGGCAACACCTGAGTAAGACAAGTTTCTGGCGCAACTGTTAGATTGGTTACTGCTGCTACAATGGCAGGTTATCAAGATTTAACTGAGTCTGAACGTGGTGTTATAGTCTGCGTACGAGCGATGGGACACAGCATCTCAGAGGTAGTGATGAAGTGGGCATTTTCCCGACGACATTTCACGAGTGTACCGTGAATATCAGGAATACGGTAAAACAAAATCTCCGACATCGCTGAGACCGGAAAAATCCTGCAGTAGCGGAACAAATGACGACTCAAGAGAATCGTTCAACGTGAGAGAAGTGCAACCCTTCCGCAAATTGCTTCAGGTTTCGATGCTCGGCCATCAACAAGTGTCAGCGTGCGAACCATTCAACGAAACATCACCGATATGGCCTTTCGGAGCTGAGAGCCCACTCGTGTACCCTGCACGAAATAAAGCTTTACGCCTCATCTGGACCCGTCAACACCGACATTGACTGTTGATGACTGGAAACATGTCACCTGGGCAGAGGCGTCTCATTTCAAATTGTATCGAGCGGATGAACGTGTACTGGTATGCAGACAACCTCATGAACCCCTGGACCCTGCATGTCAGCAGAGGACTATTCAAGGTGCTCTGTAGTGGTGTGGGGTGTTTGCAGTTGGAGTGATATGGAACCTCTGAAACGTCTAGCTACGATTCTGACAGGTGACACGTACATAAGCATCACACCTCCATCCATTCATGTCGATTGTCCATAGCGACGGGCTTGGGCAAGTCCGGCAGGACAATGCGACACCCCACACGTCCGGAATTGCTACGGAGGGGCTCCACGAACACTCTTCTGAGTTTAAACACTTCCGCTGGCCACCAAAGTTCCCAGACATGTACGTCTGGGATGCCTTGCAAGGTGCTGTTCAGAAGAGCTCTCCACCCTCTCGTACGCTTACGGATTTATGGACAGCCCTGCAGGAGCTGCTACTCATCTGCAAACAATAGACCACCAAGGCATAGTTTCAAATGCAAAACAGGATAATAATCCCTGGATGCGAGGATGGGAATGAATTAAGGAATGACTGAACGTTTGAAACTGTCGGCTGAGTAACCTAAACGTTCTCAACTGATATACTATCCTCGCTATAGGCAGTGCTTTCACAATTCACGCCATTTCATAAGCATCATGATATCTGTCATTATGATAAATCATCACTGTCTGTCTCACTTATTTTATTACCAAGTATCGGTGTCAATCCGCAGTGCAAATTATCTTCAGGTCTAGTCGGAACAGGAATAAGAGATTTAAACAATAAGAATTACGGAAGTGCGACATTACAGACATTACCATCAGACGTGGCACAACTAACGACAAAATAACGTAAGACACACACACATCTGGCGCCGCTAAATGCAGTATGGCAACTAACGTAAAACAATGGTTGTGGGTGGGGTAAAAATTTTTGTATAGTCACGTGCATGTATCATAGGCTAGTACATTAAACCTTCATCAAAGCTACTTCTCCATAAAGACACAAATTAAATTAATATTGAAGTCAAGAAAATCTAAAGACAAGATAATGTAATAAATTTCAGTTCGTTTCATGCGTCCTAAAGTAAAAGATCACATTCAAATGTAAAACAACTTCAGAGTACAGTGTGTATAGTACATTTTCGTCGTTTGTATACTTTGAAAGGTAGTGAAAAATTAAACATATCTTATCAGCGTAGTTTGAGTCTTCCACCTGTTAAAATACAACTTTAAGAATTGGCCTTAATTTTAATGAATAGGGTAACAATACACTGAGGACCCTTATTGTAAGTTGAAAAATGGGAGGAGAAAGGAGGAAATATTAAAAAAAAGTAACTATAGCTTTTGGCAAATACTGCAAATGTTACAAAGGCTGTTTAACGATAATAGCGTGGGAATAATAATAGCGTGTATTGGTAGAGTTCCTGGAGTTGACACTGTCCTTTAACTTTTTCCTTGCATAGCGATAAGAATTACCACCAGGTTGAGGGCCTGGCTACAACAGTCTGGTTGGCACTATTGCAAACATTTGTCCCGCGCCCAGGTTCCCGGGTTCGATTCCCGGCGAGGTCAGTGATTTTCTCTGCCTCGTGATGACTGGGTGTTGTGTGATGTCCTTAGGTTAGTTAGGTATAAGTAGTTCTAAGTTCTAGGGGACTGATGACCATAGATGTTAAGTCCCATAGTGCTCAGAGCCATTTCAACCATTTTGCAAACATTTGTTTCAACGAGTCCGAAATTAACTTTTCGGAAAGCATCTATGAGTTAAAAACCTAGTCCTTTATTATAAGAAGTATGTCGATGACGCTATATTTTTATTTAATGGCAATGATGAAGGCGTGAAGTAGGTGCTGCAAAAATGTGTACCACGCATCCTAAAATACAATTTACTATAGAAACAGACAACGATAATGTCCTCAATTACATGCCCATTTCAAAAGCTAGAGGGAAATAAATATGATAACTTTAGAGAACTGACATGCACCATCACCATAATCCACGCGAAGGTAACCTATGCGGTACAAGGAAGCCTATTTTCGCTCAACGTTATGCCTTCGGGACAGATGAGATAAAGAGGGAAATCGATATGTTTAAGTAGATTGCGGAAACAAATGAGTAAGACTGCTCTACGGTTTCGCGCATATACAGTAACTTAAAGCGTAAACAACACGAAACTAAAGTAGGGAAAACTAAGTCAGCATGACGTAAAGTTGCACAACTTCTGATTAAATTTAAATGTCACTAACTGAACCCAACGTAAAAGTTGCCTTTAGAACCGGAAATATGTTTGGACACACGATCTGTCATAACATTTCACAAGGAAAGATTAAGTATTTACGCTCCAGTGTTTATAACTTGTGATGACTGTCAAGAGACTTGCTTTGGGTAGACTACTCGAACATTCGATTGCACAAAGTAAAACTGCGCTACGTACGCAGTTAACATATAAACATGAAATCACTATTATTGACACTACCTTGGAGACTGCACATGGAGCAAGCCCAAGGATAAAAATCTTAAAGAACAGAATGAATTTTCGCGTAAAGCTTACTTGAAAATTTACGAAGAGGTTCTTCAGTAGCTGCGCAATGCCTGTTGCTCTTCCTCGCTCCAAACACATGGACCTGTCTATCATGTTCTTTGACCTCGACGGGAGTCACTCGGCGCGAACTGCAGCCTGAGACGCGTGTAAACACACTGCTGCGTCGCTCGCCCTGGTACTGTAGGTGGCGCCTTCTAGCGCCCGCTCTTCTATTTTTCCCGTACTGTCATCATTAAATGCTTTTGTAATTTGTAATATTTGCCAAAATCTGTAGTTATTTTTGTAACTATATTGACTCTTCCCTTCTCCCTTTTTTTTAAACTTACAGTAAAGATCCGCAGTATATATTTCTCTTTATTCATTAAAATGAAGGCCAGTTCTTAAAGTTGTTTTATAACTCAAAATACGCTGATTACATACGAAGACATGTGCGTAAAAACGGGCTAACCCTCAAATGTAAAAGCTTACAGCTAAGTGTTGCCATCTGTTGCTGGGTACGGGAACTATCGTAATTGAACCGCGCCAAAGATGCTTAAAAAATACTCATGAACATCAAGAGCTCACACTTCTGTCACTTTCATTTCTGGCCATGCCCTGCATAGAGCATAAATCTGGACGAAATCGATGTATGAGATAGGCGCGGTCCCCTTGTTAATGCCAGTATGTGTTTTATATTTCGTACTGCTGTTAATCAGTATAATAGCAGTCACAACGTACTACGATGGGGTAGGAGAAGTCGAGACTGACAGATTTATGCCGGGTACTTGTGGTCTGTCAGGCCAGGAAACTACCTCCCGTCAAACTGGCCCTCAGTCGTCTAAGCTGAAGCGCGTGCCCGCCACTCGCTTTTTGTTCAAAAATGTTCAAATGTGTGTGAAATCTTATGAGACTTAACTGCTAATGTCATCAGTCCCTAAGCTTACACACTACTTATCCTAAATTATCCTAAAGACAAACACACACTCCCATGCCCGAGGTAGGACTCGAACCTCCGCGCGCTTTTTGGCTATGATCGTCCTCTAATATTAAAACTCTTTGTTCTTGCACTTACAAGAGCTAGAAATGACGAACAGTTTCTTCAAGCAGTTCCACAAAATCCGTCCCAGAAAGCTGTATTTGGTTCTTTTATTGTGGTACCGGTTTCGGCTACAAATCATCATCTGATACGAAAATCGAGCAAAAAAAACACCACATATCGCGAAAATGTAATCATCGGAATGGAGCTATTGACGTTAATTGATAAAAATACGTCATTCAGGTTCAAGTTGAAGAATAACATTACAGGCTAATGTAAATCAGCAAGAAGAGATGCATACGCGGAAGTGAAGTATAAACAGATCAGCTGCGTTGTAGTGTTGGCAGTACTATGCATCTGACCTGTTTATACCATAGCTAGCAGTAGTGCTGAAGCTGTTTATACCTCATCTACATGCATGCAGCTCTTATTGTCGGTTTATAATAGCCTCTGATGTTATTTTGCAACCTTAACTTGACTGAAGTATTGTTATCAATGAATGCATCATTAGCTACTTTCTTATGTTTCCATTTAATATGTAAGGTGTTTTGTTCGGGTTTCGTACAATAAAAAAACTGAACACAATTTTGTGTTATGAATTTTGTGAAAGGTAAAAATAACGTTGGTGAAAATTTTATCTCAGAGTACTGTGAATTTTAATAGTGTAAAACTAACAACTGAAGGGCTTATTTCAGTAGTGGTACAAGTCCATTTTTGTTCATATACTTGAATATTTATGTTATCTCAATTGCAGATTTTTCAGCGCTCATTTAACTTTAGGACTCTGTATCTCAAAACGAACAAAAATGGACTTTTACCACTATTGAGATAAGCGCTTCAGTTAATTCATTTTGTTTTCCTGGCCTTCTTACTACGAAATCACCCGAAGTTTGTAGTCTAGTGCGCAACATTGCTGCCTCTAGATCGTGGAGTCCTGTCTTCGTTTCCTGGATGGTGTAACACCTCCGATGCGTCCCGACCCGATCTGATCGAATAGCAGCCCAATATTTATTATTAACATGACCGTGTACCTAATGGGGCTGGTAATCGGAATTGACTGCTACGGAAGTTGTTACTTTCCAGTTCGTCCTGTTCAATACTGTAATAATGAAATGTCTGGTAACAAGAAAAACACCAACACAGTTTCACTAATTACGAACCTATATTCTTCTCAAAAACACAAAAAAGGAGACAGCCACTGCCTTCGTCATACATATCTAATTACGGCTAATCTCAGCACAGGCTTCTTCATTTTCCATTATCGTCAGACGCTAATCCATCACTGCATCCAACACTGCAATCCAACACTGCAATCCAACACTGCAATCCAACACTGCAATCCAACACTGCAATCCAAGGTGATGCCGGCGCGGTAGACGCGAAATCAAATATCGGCCCAAGAAATGTCACTAATCACTTTCGTAATAATACTTCTTCACCTTCCCGGTATTATTCTAGTACAAAGGGGTCTAACCACGGCGATGGCGACTCCCTTCTCCGTTAAAGCCTTGTATTTCAACAACTGGCCTCCACACACCTCTACCCGCAACATGGCACTCGCTCAACTCCGCACTCGCTCTCGCAACACGACACAATCGATTGTTCGCCCTATCGACCTGTGCCGAGTGCAAATTTATAGTAAGGGCCTACGGACCCCTTACAATGGGTCGGATTTTATCTCCTCGGATACAGGGTGTTGTGTTGTCCTCATCATCATTTCATCATCCTATATACGCGATTCCCCGAAATGGTGTAAAATAAAAATACATTAAGGCAGTCGAACTACCCCAGATGCGACCTTACGGCCAGTAATGCCATAGGATCATTTCATTGCTATGAAATTACTGAGCTTGTAAGGGATAATTTTACAGCGAATTGTAAACGTAATTATTTTTTGCTGTATGTTTATGAAAGTGTTTTTTGTTCCAAGACCTTCACGGGAATTCTGAATTCATAACGTTGACGAAATAGTCGACTAAGCCGGTAGCGCAAAGCCGTCGGGACACGGGACGATGCAGCAGCTGACGTTGACGTGCGCGCAACGGCGCTATCGGCTCAGGACGAGCCGGCTAACGTGATTCTACGTGGTTTCCCGTGGTTGTATCACCACAAATCGCGCAAATAACGATTGGTTCTCGAGACATTCAATGTGCTGCTGCTACTTCGGCAACAGCACATACACACGGGTTATAACGTGTAACATAAAACCCGCTACGACTGAACGCGACAGACACAATATGGCGTCTTTCTTTCTACGAGCCTCAACTTTCTGCTTTTGATTTATGGATCGTTCTTGCTTCTTACTGGTTCACTTTACGTGACATGTCGCCGAAATATTGCAGAGCTTAGTTTGTGTTTCATGTGACGAAATGGCTCCTGAACGTAAAATGGCAGGAAGTGGCGTCACAAAGCCCGAAAAACGCCACTTCAGCGTTAGCTAATGCGTCCTCTGTGACGACAGCTTACGGCAGCCAGAGGATGTTAAAAATCACTCTCTAGCGCGCGCATGCGCTATAGCTTATATGTATTTTGGAAGCCAATCTGCTGATGTTTCCTGACTAGATAGACCGCGGGTGTCTGATATCAAATAACTCGTCTATGTTTCCCGTACAGCACTGTTGTGCGTTGTACACACTTACCGTTTACTCGCTGTACGCACGGTGATAATAAATTCCTTGTAGTGACCACTTTCGTAGCAGTTTTATATAAATTGTAGTAGTTTAAAAGAAAAATGCACTTTGCATGTTACACATTATTTTTTTTTTTTTTACTTGTGCACCCACACGCGTTTCGCCTTATTTAAAGGGCATCTTACGTTTGTGTCCTGAAATTTAAAATGTTTTTATCGTTTGCACATATAATTTATAGATGTAAAACAAGTTCATGAAACTTTCTGTAACAAAATGGCAGGTACTTACAGAAGAGCGTCTAATTATTTGTAAGCTAGAGAGCTAGTTGAAAGATTGCAGTTTTTCTTGTGGTCAGTGTGTTTTCGAAACGTAGCACTGTAACTGCCATTTCTTGTGCCTAGAAAAGTCATTCGTTTCTGAAATTGTGGCGAAATTCCTCAGTTTTGCTTCCAGTTATTTTGCTTGATTTTATGGGTGTTGATGTAAGTTCTGTATGTGTGTGTGTGTGTGTGTGTGTGTGTGTGTGTGTGTGTGTGTGTGTGTGTGTGCGTGTGCCTATATTTATATATTTTATATCTTTTTTGTTTCATTTTTTTATTTATTTTCATTTATATACTTACTGGAGGAATGGAATTTGTGATGAACTTTTGAGATTTCTCTCTATTATACAGGGTGAGTCACCTAACGTTACCGCTGGATATATTTCGTAAACCACATCAAATACTGACGAACCGATTCCACAGACCGAACGTGAGGAGAGGGGCTAGTGTAATTGTTTAATACAAATCATACAAAAATGCACGGAAGTATGTTTTTTAACACAAATCTACGTTTTTATAAATGGAACCACGTTAGTTACGTTAGCACATCTGAACATATAAAGAAATACGTAATCAGTGCCGTTTGTTGCATTGTAAAATGTTAATTACATCCGGAGATATTGTAACTTAAAGTTGACGCTTGAGTACCACTCCTCCGCTGTTCCATCGTGTGTATCGGAGAGCACCGAATTACATAGGGATCCAAAGGGAACGGTGATGATCTGCCAACGTTGCTCGAAAATGTCCCACTGGAAACGCGTCGACGTATGCGGTATCAGCATGATGGTGCACCTGCACATTCCGCAATTAACACTAGGCTGACCCTTGACAGGATGTTCGACGGGCGTTTCATAGGACGTGGAGGACGCATAAATTGGCCAGCCCGTTCTCCTGATCTTACACCTCTGGACTTCTTTCTGTGGGGTACGTTAAAGGAGAATGTGTCCCGTGATGTGCCTACAACCCCAGAGGATATGAAACAACGCATTGTGGGAGCATGCGGCGACATTACACCAGATGTACTGCGACGTGTACGACATTCATTACGCCAGAGATTGCAATTGTGTGCAGCAAATGATGGCCACCACATTGAACATCTATTGGCCTGACATGTCGGGACACACTCTATTCCACTCCGTAATTGAAAACGGAAACCACGTGTGTACGTGTACCTCACCCCTCATGGTAATGTAAATGTGCGTCAGTGAAAAAGACCAATAAAAAGGTGTTAGCATGTGGACGCAATGTGCTCTTCCAGTCTCTTCTGTACCTAAGGTCCATCACCGTTCCCTTTGGATCCCTACGTAATTTGATAATTTTCTTGTAGGGTTAGGGGGTGTCTTTCATTACTTATTCTAACTATTTTCATGTCTTTATCTCCCCTAATAGGCTTATGATTATATTCTCTTAAACGTTGCATTGTAATTCGTATATTCGTGCTTTGTTGAAGATGTAGGTGCCCTTTGCAATTTTTGGAGCGTCTTTTGGATTGAATTGTCTGTTTTGAATGCTGTGTTTAAGTCATATCTTTTGTAAATGATTGTTATTTTATGTGTTAGTTTGTACTTGTATGTCATTGTGTACCATCTTGACACTTCTTTCTTGTTTTCATGTATTCTATTTTTAGTGTTGTTGTTGTCATGTTACCGTGTGTGCTTTTACGTATTAACTGCTTTTTGTTTCTGATTACGTACCGTTTCTATTGACTGTAATTGTTATTTAATTTCTTCTTTTATTTTGTAACTACATTACTACTGTACCAACTGTTTCTTGCTCCTTGTGTGATGATGTCTGGTTATTTCTGGTAGTTTTCTGTGCTGAGTGGTACGGTGTTGAGTCTACGAAGTATGTATCTGGGTATTGCGCGTTTGTATGAGTGTGGGTCGTTTGTAATCTGGTGAATGACTGCGTCATATTGTGTCATCTGTTGTAGGTTGATGGTGAATTTCAAAGCTATACTGACTATGTTCTTTATTGATGTTTCTATCTAAGAAGTTTATTGGGTTTCTCGTTCTTCTTCCATTGTGAATCTCATCATTTTATGTATTACGTTTAATAAAATATTTAAAGACCCGTTTCTATGCGAAAGTGGTAACTGTGAAAGACATGATTTGAACATCACGGTATACAACACATGTACCTATGGACGAATAGCCTCAATGCATCTACATACATTTTCTACAAATAACAGTCAAGTGCATGGCAGAGCATACGTAGCACTGCACCACATGTTAGGTGATGGAAAGAATCACTTCAGCTGTATGATAAACATGTATTTATGATTCAGCTAGTTTCACAGCGTTAGAGCCACATCTTTAGGGATACACCTGTATGAAAACAAGAACAAAATGTGTAAATATCCTATTTAGGTTAAAATGTAGTTGAACGATAGTGGAACTATATAGGAGAATAATGTATTCACATTTATTGCATAATTTAGTTCACGCGGTTACCAGTAGACGACCCAATATTCTCTGTTCAGTTGTGACAAAAATGTTCAACTATTAAGGAGAGGTCGGCAGTCGAACTCAAAATACAATACCAAGCAAGTATCATCATCCAGATACAGGGAATATAGAGTAAGTTGGTTGGTTGTTTTGGGGAAAGAGACCAGACAGCGTGGTCATCGGTCTCATCGAATTAGGGAAGGATGGGGAAGGAAGTCGGCCGTGCCCTTTCAGAGGAACCATCCCGGCATTTGCCTGGAGTGATTTAGGGAAATCACGGAAAACCTAAATCAGGATGGCCGGACGCGGGATTGAACCGTCGTCCTCCCGAATGCGTATAGAGTAAGGATAAGTGGTAAACAAAATAACTATAACAGAATAAAACAAACGATATGTGTCGGTGATTAAAGCTAAGTTCACACTGGTAAGGTAAAATAAATCTCACAAGGCAGAGCTTGTATGATTGTACAATAGATAACGAATTCGAGTTTAGATAAAATGCTCTTTCCAAAATAGGCCATCTAGATAAATGATGGGGTATCAGAAGGGTATAATGCAGGTGATATTATCGCAATACAAGAAATTTAGGGACAAAATGGATGGATGTAAAAGTATAAAACAAATATTGTGTAGGAGATGAAACCTAGGTTCACCTAGTAAGGTAAAAAAAAAAGTCATAAAGCAAAGCTTGTGTAACTATTAGACAGGAACCGTAACGATCTAGATTCGACCTTCGTTGCCTATCATACAATCGTGCAGGCTCTGCTTTATGAGATTAAGCTTACCTTACCAGTGTGAAAGCAGCTTTCATAACCTACACATAGAATTGGTTTTATTCTTTTACATCTGCCTGATTTACCACTTTACCCTAATTCTAGATTTCCTGTATCGGGATGATGATTATGAGTTGGACTACCGACCTCTTAACAGTTGAAAATTATTGTCACAATTCAACAAAGAATGTTGGATGACGTACAGGTAATTGTTTGAAATAAATTTTGAGTACATACACTGATATGCCCAAACGATTATGATCACTTCCGACGGTGACATAGGCTGCCGCCTAGTGGCGTTGCGGGCACGTGATGCCGTAACAAAAATACGTAAACGGAGCAGACGCAGGCGAGGGATCACCCTAGCGAAGATATGGGCTAAAAATGGGTAAATCCACTGAGATAAGCGACTTTCACAAAGAGCAGATTATTGCTACGCAAAGCCTGAGATCGAGTATCTCGAAAAGAGCGAAGTTGGTCGAATGTTCACGTGATACTGTCGTGAGCATCTACGGAAAGATGTAGGAGGACAGGAAACTACCTCTAGGCGCCAAACGGTTGGACGTGCACGACTCTTCACAGAATGTTGTGTTCGGAAGTTTGCTCTGTAAAGTAGGATAGATGGTGGTCTGTGGCGTCTCTGCCGAAAGAGCCCAATGCTGGTGCACGAGCAAGTATTTCGGAACACACTTTGCAGCGTACATTGCTGAACATGGAGCTCTGCAGCAGACCACCCCTACATGTCTGCATGTTGACCCAACGACATCGTCAGTATGAGGGCAGTTCAATAAGTAATGCAACACATTTTTTTTCTGAAACAGGGGTTGTTTTATTCAGCATTGAAATACACCAGGTTATTCCCCAATCTTTTAGCTACACGACACTATTTTTCAACGTAATCTCCATTCAATGCTACAGCCTTACGCCACCTTGAAATGAGGGCCTGTATGCCTGCACGGTACCATTCCACTGGTCGATGTCGGAGCCAACGTCGTACTGCATCAATAACTTCTTCATCATCCGCGTAGTGCCTCCCACGGTTTGCGTCCTTCATTGGGCCAAACATATGGAAATCCGACGGTGCGAGATCGGGGCTGTAGGGTGCATGAGGAAGAACAGTCCACTGAAGTTTTGTAAGCTACTCTCGGGTGCGAAGACTTGTGTGAGGTCTTGCGTTGTCATGATGAAGGAGAAGTTCGTTCAGATTTTTGTGCCTGCGAACACGCTGAAGTCGTTTCTTCAATTTCTGAAGAGTAGCACAATACACTTCAGAGTTTGACCATGGGGAAGGACATCGAACAGAATAACCCTTTCAGCGTCCCAGAAGACGGTAACCATGACTTTACCGGCTGAGGGTATGGCTTTAAACTTTTTCTTGGTAGGGGAGTGGGTGTGGCGCCACTCCATTGATTGCCGTTTTGTTTCAGGTTCGAAGTGATGAACCCATGTTTCATCGCCTGTAACAATCTTTGACAAGAAATTGTCACCCTCAGCCACATGACGAGCAAGCAGTTGCGCACAGATGGTTCTTCTTTGCTCTTTATGGTGTTCGGTTAGACAACGAGGGACCCAGCGGGAACAAACCTTTGAATATCCCAATTGGTGAACAATTGTGACAGCACTACCAACAGAGATGTCAAGTTGAGCACTGAGTTGTTTGATGGTGATCCGTCGATCATCTCGAACGAGTGTGTTCGCACGCTCCGCCATTGCAGGAGTCACAGCTGTGCACGGCCGGCCCGCACGCGGGAGATCAGACAGTCTTGCTTGACCTTGCGGCGATGATGACACACGCTTTGCCCAACGACTCACCGTGCTTTTGTCCACTGCCAGATCACCGTAGACATTCTGCAAGCGCCTATGAATATCTGAGATGCCCTGGTTTTCCGCGAAAAGAAACTCGATCACTGCCCGTTGTTTGCAACGCACATCCGTTACAGACGCCATTTTAACAGCTCCGTACAGCGCTGCCACCTGTCGGAAGTCAATGAAACTATACGAGACGAAGCGGGAATGTTTGAAAATATTCCACAAGAAATTTCCGGTTTTTTCAACCAAAATTGGCCAAGAAAAAAAAAGTGTTGCATTACTTATTGAACTGCCCTCGTACAACTGCAGTCAATGGAAACGTGTCGGCTCTTCCGATGAATCACATTTCCGCTACACTAGGTCGATAGCCGTGTCCACAAACGCCGACATCGAGGTGAACGGCGGCTCGAAACATGCAGTACGCCACGGTCACAGGCTGTCGGGAGCAGTATTATGCCGTGGGAGACATTCTCCTGCGCTTACGTGGGACCTGTGGCAGTAATCGAAGACACGCTGACAGCAGCGAACCACTTTCACCCCTTCATGCTTGACGTCTTCCCTGACGGCGATGACATTTCTCAGCAGTATAATGGTCCATGTCTCGGAGACAGAACCGTGCTTCACTGCTATAAGAGGCATTTTAGTGAACTCACGTTGTAATCTCGGAGACCACATTCGCCTGATGTAAATCTTATGGAACCGCGTACTCAAATCAACGGCTTGTTATTAACGCGAATTAAATGACCTGTGCGTAGTCACCTAATGCCACGTACATCCACAAACCTACCAAAAAACTGTCGGATCCAACAAATTGTGATTTATTTCGTTCCAAAGACGCACAAACAAGCTATAAAGCAGGACGTCATAATGTTTTGGCTCATCACTGCAATTTTTCTATATACTGTCATGTATGTATCAACCACATTTTAACCGAAACAGAATCTGTATGCTTTTTGCTCTTTTTTATATACGGATGTATCCCTGGAAGCCGCGAAACAAGCTGGATCATGAATAAATATTTATCATACAACTAAATCTGTATTTTTCGTTATGATACAATTCTACAGCTGTGGATCCCCACAGTATAAAATTTGCCACATGTTAGGGTTTCTTTCAGTTCCAATATCGTTTCAAGTGAGGAAAGAACGACTGCGCAAATGTTTGTGTGCTGTAGATAGTCCAGTTAGTTCCTACGGGAGCAACAGGTGTGAGGATGAAGACTATCACTAGATTCTCTGATTCCTGAAACTCGTGAGATAATTGGCATCTATAATCTAATCACTTAATCTGTTAATTCAAGCTTCTCAATGCAGTATTGATGGCATTTTCGTCGACAGTGCCCTCCTCGCCGGTCACAGATAGACCGGATATGTCAGATTTGTACCTCCCACCAGTGCACCAGTGCGCCACAGGGTTACCCCACTATTACCATTGCTCGCGACATTTAACTGGGGACGGGGAGGGGGGGGGGGTGCCAAGCGTACACGCCACCAGAAAACGCTAAACTGGCATGACCTCGCTGTCTGCGACTTTTGTTCAAATGGCTCTGAGCACTATGGGACTTAACTTCTGAGGTCATCAGTCCCCTAGAATTTAGAACTACTTAAACCTAACTAACCTAAGGACATCACACACATTCATACCCGAGGAACGATTCGAACCTGCGACTGTAGTGGTCACGCAGTTCCAGACTGTTGCGCCTAGAACCGCTCGGCCACCCCGGCCGGCCTGCGACTTTGACTGGCCGGCGCATCTTTTCACATTTCGAGTGTCACTCCAGAGAAGATAGTGAACTTCCAGTGTGTGTGTGTGTGTGTGTGTGTGTGTGTGTGTGTGTGTGTGTGTGGTTTGAGGTTTTCGGGCGCTAAAGTGAACTTCCAGACTTAGGAAGACTGCAGTGACGAAAATAGATTGAAGTAGCATGACGCTATTAATGTGAAGTCAACACTGTTTGTTTTATCAACAACATCACTCTCATTTTGTAATACCTGCACCACGTAACAACCCACGGCACTTCAAAGTTATGTATGAGGGGCGTTCAATAAGTATTACCGAGCGAGGCGGCTCAGTGGTTAGTACACTGGACTTGCATTCGGGAGGACGACGGTTCAATCCCGCGTCCGGCCATCCTGATTTAGGTTTTCCGTGAGTTCCCTAAATCGCTTCAGGCAAATGCCGGGATGTTTCCTTTGACAGGGCACGGCCGACTTCCTTCCAAATCCTTCCCTAATCCAATGAGACCGATGACCTCGCTGTTTGGTCTCTTCCCCCAAATCGGTCCAAATCAACCCAATAAGTAATGCAACATTCTTTTTCTGAAATCAAGTTGGTTTTATTCAGGACTCCAGTACACCATATTATTCGCCACTCGTTTGACTACAAAACAATATTTTTCAACATAATCTCTGTTCAGCGCGATGACGTTACACTACCTAACTGGAGTTCCTGCATGTCCGCCTGGTGCCACTCTACTGGTCAATGTCTTGCTGTTTCAGCGAACACCCCATCACCCACACACTGCTTCCCGCGGAGTGCGTACTTTAACGGTCCAAAAACGTGGGAATCGGAAGGTGTGAGATCTTGGCTGCAGGGCGAGTGAAGAAGAACAGTCCAATCAAGTTCCGTGAACTCCTTTCCTGTTGCACAGACTTGTGTGAGGTCTTGCGTTGTAATGCAGAAGAAGAAGTTAGTTTGCATTTTTGCGGCAGCAAACACGCTGAAGTCTTTTTTTCAGTTTGTTGAGGGTAGAGCAGTACACTCAGAGTTGACCGTT
The DNA here is from genome assembly GCF_023864345.2 of Schistocerca serialis cubense. Classification (NCBI taxonomy): domain Eukaryota; kingdom Metazoa; phylum Arthropoda; class Insecta; order Orthoptera; family Acrididae; genus Schistocerca; species Schistocerca serialis. The sequence goes on from NC_064644.1 coordinate 96,147,569, forward strand.
CACCACGAGAAAAGACATCAAACAGAATAGTCACTTCAGAGTCCCAGAAGATCATAACCATGAAATTACCGCCTGAGGGTTTTCTTCGGAGCAGAGGTGGTGAAGTGCCTCTCCGCGATTGCCGTTTCATTTCCGGTTGGAAGTGGTGAACCCATGTTTCATTGACTATGAACACGTCCGAAAAAAAGAAAAAAAAATATATATACAGGGTGTTTCAAAAATGACCGGTATATTTGAAACGACAATAAAAATAAACGAGCAGCGATAGAAATACACCGTTTGTTGCAATATGCTTGAGACAACAGTACATTTTCAGGCGGACAAACTTTCGAAATTACAGTAGTTACAATTTTCAACAACAGATGGCGCTGCAAGTGATGTGAAAGATATAGAAGACAACGCAGTCTGTGGGTGCGCCATTCTGTACGTCGTCTTTCTGCTGTAAGCGTGTGCTGTTCACAACGTGCAAGTGTGCTGTAGACAACATGGTTTATTCCTTAGAACACAGGATTTTTCTGGTGTTGGAATTCCACCGCCTAGAACACAGTGTTGTTGCAACAAGACGAAGTTTTCAACGGAGGTTTAATGTAACCAAAGGACCGGAAAGCGATACAATAGAGGATCTGTTTGAAAAATTTCAACGGACTGGGAACGTGACGGATGAACGTGCTGGAAAGGTAGGGCGACCGCGTACGGCAACCACAGAGGGCAACGCACAGCTAGTGCAGCAGGTGATCCAACAGCGGCCTCGGGTTTCCGTTCGCCGTGTTGCAGCTGCGGTCCAAATGACGCCAACGTCCACGTATCGTCTCATGCGCCAGAGTTTACACCTCTATCCATACAAAATTCAAACGCGGCAACCCCTCAGCGCCGCTACCATTGCTGCACAAGAGACATTCGCTAACGATATAGTGCACAGGATTGATGACGGCGATATGCATGTGGGCAGCGTTTGGTTTACTGACGAAGCTTATTTTTACCTGGACGGCTTCGTCAATAAACAGAACTGGCGCATATGGGGTACCGAAAAGCCCCATGTTGCAGTCCCATCGTCCCTGCATCCTCAAAAAGTACTGGTCTGGGCCGCCATTTCTTCCAAAGGAATCATTGGCCCATTTTTCAGATCCGAAACGACTACTGCATCACGCTATCTGGACATTCTTCGTGAATTTGTGGCGGTACAAACTGCCTTAGACGACACTGCGAACACCTCGTGGTTTATGCAAGATGGTGCCCGGCCACATCGAACGGCCGACGTCTTTAATTACTTGAATGAATATTTCGATGATCGTGTGATTGCTTTGGGCTATCCGAAACACACAGGAGGCGGCGTGGATTGCCCTCCCTATTCGCCAGATATGAACCCCTGTGACTTCTTTCTGTGGGGATACTTGAAAGACCAGGTGTACCGCCAGAATCCAGAAACAATTGAACAGCTGAAGCAGTACATCTCATCTGCATGTGAAGCCATTCCGCCAGACACGTTGTCAAATGTTTCGGGTAATTTCATTCAGAGACTACGCCATATTATTGCTACGCGTGGTGGATATGTGGAAAATTGTAAATACTGTAATTTCGAAAGTTTGTCTGCCTGAAAATGTACTGTTGTCCCAAGCATATTGCAACAAACGGTGTATTTCTATCGCTGCTCGTTTAGTTTTCATTGCCGTTTCAAATATACCGGTCATTTTTGAAACACCCTGTATATATATATATATATATATATATATATATATATATATATATATATATATATAAAATAAAAGTCTGCCTCGTAATGCGCAAGCGACTCCACTCCATGGTCCTTCGTTGCTCTTTATGGTCTCCCATTAGTCGACGGCCATACACATCTGAGTACCTCAACTAGTAGACGATTGTGTCAGCACTACCAACAGAGACGTGCAGTTGAGCAGCGAGGTGTCTGTGATCCGTCCATCACCTGGAAAGGTTGTGTCCGCACTTCCAAACATTGGAGGAGTCCCAATTGTGTGCGGTGGACCAGCATACGGGAGATCGGACAGATTTGCTTGACCTTGTTGCGATGATGGCAGACACCTCGCCTAACGATTCACCGCGCTTTTGCTCAGTGTCAGGTCTCCCTAGTCATTCTGAAAGCGTCTACGAATATTTGCAACTCTCTGATTTTACAAACGCCATAGCGCCACTTGAAGGTAACGTATAGGTCCGCTACTTATCGAAACTTCATGAAGCTATACTGATTGAAGCAAGAATATTCCACATGTCCCACGACAAATTCTGAATATTTTCAAACTAAATTGGCCGGGAAGAAAATGTGTTGCGTAACCTATTCAATGCCCCTCGTATATCTGTAGCTAATGTAAATAAACCTATTAATGTGTTACATTTTGTAGATGTTTGGTTGTATTTACTGGCCACTTCAACTAACGACACGTTACTCAACACTTCCATGAAGCCCTTCCGTGACTGTAACAACCCTGTGGCCATTGTTAGCGCCATTCTTTGTACACATCTAATATTCCCTGCTTGCCCTATTTGTGTAAATCGCACACCCATAACCAGTATTGCAAGACTGGATGGACAAGTTACTTGTAAGCTGTCTCCTTTGCAGAGTGACTGCATCTTGCCAGTGTCCTATCAATGAACCGAAGATTGCCATCAGCGTTAGGTACGTCACACCCTGTGATTATCTCATTTTATAGCCCTGCAAACTGTTGAACGCACTTATATGTATGAGTTGACTAATTGCAATAGTGAATCACTAATGTTGTATTCATAATATACTACTTTTTGTCGTTCCGTTAAGTGCATTTGAAGCAATTTGTCAGTCTATGCGAAAATTTGAAATCTTACAAAGATTTGATTCAGTATTTCTGGAGATTTTTGGAAACAGAAGTGTATTAGAGACAACTGTATTATCTGAGAAGATACACTGACGGGAAAAAATCGCAACACCAAGATGATGTCTATTCAAATTTCGCGGCAGTCACATAACAGTGGTGCTAGTAGTGCGAGGATGCAAATCAGGTTTGCTTCAAATACACGCCGTAACGGTCATGAGCGTTAGTTACCTTTGAGACTGGACGTGGTGAATTGATATTGGTCAAGAATGCCTTTAAGGCGTTATTATCAATGCCTGGGTTAGTTTGAACGACGTCGTGTAATAGGGCTACGACAATCTGGACGTTGCTTCTGCGATATTGCAGAAAAAACTTGGGAGGCATGCAGCCACCGCACACGATTGCTGGTAGTGGTGGTCAAGAGACTGTAAGGTCGCAAGAAGGTCGGGCTTCGGACGGCCACGTGGCGCTCTCAAGAGGGAAGACCATCATGTTGGCGTATGACTCTGGCGCACTGTACTGCATCTGCAGCAGCTGGCACCACAATGTAACGACGAAGTGTTACAAGTCGATTACTTCAAGGACAGCTCCGACTCAGAAGTCGCTCACAAACCACCGTCATTTGCTACTTCAGTGCTGTCAAGAGAGAGATCACAGGAGGACAGGATTGAGGTCTGTTGTCTTCTCTGATGAAATTTGGATCTGGCTCGGTTCCAGTGATGGCCGTGTTTTACTTAGAAGGTGACCAGCTGAGGGATTGATACCAACCTGTCTGCGCCTTGGACACACTGGACCTACATTTGGAGTTTGGGATGCGATTTCGTGTGACAGCAGGATGACTCTCGTTGCTACCCCGCGCAACCTGATTACAATTTGTGCGTCACTCTGGTCAATCGACTTGTGCTACCATTCATGAACAGCATTCCAGGGCCGTTTTCGTACAGGATAACGCTCACCCACATAGCGCTGTTGTAACCTAAGTGCTCTACAATATGTCGACATATTGCCTTGGAATGCTCGATCACCAGCTCTCTCTCCAGTCGAACGCATGTGGGATATCATCGGCCGACAATTCCAGCATCATACACAACCTGTATTAACCTTCGATATATTGACCGACCGGCAACAACAGGATCGGAACTCCAGCCCACATACTGACTTCCGGCACCTGTACAACAAAGTGCATGCAGGTTCGCATGCTTGTGTTACTTGGACAAATGTACACTACTGGCCATTGAAATTGCTACACCACGAAGATGACACGCAATAGACGCGAAATTTAACCTACAGGAAGAAGATGCTGTGATAGGCAAGTGATTAGCTTTCCAGAGCATTCACACAAGGTTGGCGTCGGAGGTGACACGTACAACGTGCTGACATCAGGGAAGGTTCCAACCGATTTCTCGTACACAAACGGCAGTTGACCGGCGTTGACTGGTGAAACATAGTTGTGATGCCTCGTGTAAGGAGGAGAAATGCGTACAATCACGTTTCCGACTTTGATAAAGGTCGGACTGTAGCCTATCGCAATTGCCGTTTATCGTATCGCGATATTGTTGCTCGCGTTGATCGAGATCCAATGACTGTTAGCAGAATATGGAATCGGTGGGTTGAGGAGGGTAATACGGAACGCCGTGCTGGATCCCAACGGCCTCGTATCACTAGCAGTCGAGATGACAGGCATCTTATCCTCATGGCTGTAACGGATCGTGCAGCCACGTCTCGATCGCTGAGTCAACAGATGGGGACGTTTGCAAGACAACAACCATCTGCACGAACAGTTCGACGACGTTTGCAGCAGCATGGACTATCAGATGGCTGCGGTTACCCTTGACGCTGCATCACAGACATGAGCGCCTGCGATGAGGTACTCAACGACGATCCTGGGTGCACGAATGGCAAAACGTCATTTTTTCGGATCACTCCAGGTTCTGTTTACAGCATCATGATGCTCGCATGTGTGTTTGGCGACATCGCAGTGAACGCACATTGGAAGCGCGTATTCGTCATCGCCATACTGGCGTATCACCCAGCGTGATGGTATGGGGCGTCATTGCTTACGCGTCTCGGTCACTTCTTGTTCGCATTGACGGCACTTCGAACAGTCGACGCTACATTTCAGATGTGTTACAACCCGTGGCTCTACCCTTCAATCGATCCATGCGCAATATTTCAGCAGGATAATGCACGACCGCATGTTGCACGTCCTGTACGAACCTTTCTCGATACAGAAAATGTTCGACTGCTGCCCTGGCCACCACATTCTCCACATCTCTCACCAATTGAAAACGTCTGGTCAATGGTGACCGAGCAACTGGCTCGTCACAATACGCCACCCACTACTCTTGATGAACTGTGGTATCGTGTTGAAGTTGCATGGGCAGCTGTACATGTACACACCATCGAAGCTCTGTTTGACTAAATGCCCAGGCGTATCAAGGCCGTTATTACAGAGGTGGTTTTTCTGGGTACCGATTTCTCAGGATCTATGCGCCCAAATTGCGTGAAAATGTAATCACATGTCAGTTCTAGTATAATATATTTGTCCAATGAATACCCGTTTATCATCTGCATTTCTTCTTGGTGTAGCAATTTTAATGGCCAGTAGTGTAATAGCGAAGCTTCATTACCCTACATTAATAATAATTTTTTGGAGTTGCTGCTCTTATCTGTCTGCATATTTCTTAGATCTATTAACTGTTGAACCCAGGTGTTTGTACGACTTGACTGATTGTGAATCACTGATATTATATTAACAGTATACTAGAGTAATTTCTGAATCTTTGCGCAGATTCCAAATTTTATCAAGATCTGACGAATATTTCTGGGGCTCTTTCTGCAGGCAGTACTTTTCATCTGCGATAGTATATTACATTTTCTTAAAATATTAGACTTAATTAACTCTAGTGTGGCGTGTGTACTCTTATCGCACGCTGAAACTGTCTTTGCATTGTAACTCGCTCCAAGCTGTCGTTTCTGACTCTCTGACCGACTCCAAATATGTATCCAAGGTGCCGTACTCAAACGATATCCGAGTTCTCTCAGTTGGTACAGTCTGTTTAATGAGTGGGACGGCCACTTATGTAAATTGCATCCGTTCGACGTTCTCTCACAATTGTAGACGATGCGGAAGATTTCTGGAACACGGACCGCAAATTCCGGCACGGAGGCAAACAGAATATACAGCACTGGCTGAGTGTTGAGAGTCGGTGGCCCCCCCTCCCCTACCCCCTCTGCCCCACCTACTCCACCCTCCCACCCTCACCTCGTCATCACAAGCAGCCGTAGAGAGAGAAATGTTGCAGCCACTGTGCTGGCCGAAAACTGAAAGATGAAGGGTTTCAATTTTTAAATTTAATTTCCGCCCATCTACAAAATTTCATTTACGTGAACGCTTTCACATGTAAGATTGAGGACACAGTGGCGCGTTTCGAACGATAGCTCTGCAAGACACAATATATATTGCTTGACGACAAAAGTGAAGTGCCCTGGAGCGGAGCAAGTAAGGAAACAGAATTTCACAGGTTGGAGGGAATCTGGTGTTATTGCAGCGATCATAAAATCGATTCAAATTTACAAGAAACTTCGCAGTCTGAGTCTCCTTATCAGTAGGAGGTTTCACCCATTCTCACCTGGGTGCATGCACTGATTTGGTTGGGAAAGGTGCCAAAAAGCCTCTGGATCCTTTTCTGGGGAAAGCAGTTATCAGGTGGTTTTTGATATCGTGGATAGTGGTACTGGAACATCAGATCTAGTCCCATACATGTGTTATCACGGTCAGATATGTGGATCTTGCTGGCCACGTGAACGAGTCAGCGTTACGAAGAAAACCTGTATACGCACCATATGTGGACATGCATTATTCTGTCGAAAAATGACACTAAGATACTACCTCTTGAAACGAACCACATAAAGTTGCAGGCTGTCCACGACATACCATTGTACTGTTAACCATTAAGAGCAGTGACCTGAAGTCATACCTGATGCATCCCCACACCACGGCCCCAAGACACAAAGGAGGGATTGGAACCTTGGCCTTCTGCTTGCTAGGCAGTTGCGCTGACCACTACATCATCTGGACACTGTGGTCGCAGCAAGTGCACAGACTACCCCAGCACGCCTCTCGTCACACATGTGCTGGGGTGACCATATGGCTGTGGTGACCACTGTATCCGGATGGAAAGCCTCCTTAACCACGCATTGCGCCCCCTTGGAAGACCTCTTGAATTAGTACACAAGCTTATGAGACCTTATGAGGTCTTTACTGTTCTTTGGGAGCACCGGAAGAGCAAACGACATAGTCTGACTGACATAAAAAGGGAAGCACCCAGAAGACATGGGTGGATGTCAATGTAGCTTCGTACACGTACACACCAACGGAGGGTATGTAAACGAGTAGAACTGGAATTCTCTGTGACATATACAACAGCCACCAGAGTCATAACTCATAGTCTTCAGTGTAACGAACACTCACATGCACAATGCATTTCTGTTTATTTCGCAGATTCTGACTTTATTGGAATTTTTTAGCACTCAGTTGACGACGTCCGCTAAGCTTGCTCACTGCCAACACCTACTGGAGCTAGCGTTTGATACTGATCAGTTGTGAATAAGATAAAAACTAAACTCCGCCCGAACAGGCCATGAAGGCCCAACGGTACCGACCGGCCGCCGTGTCATCCTCAGCCCACAGGCTGTCACTGGGTGCGGATATGGAGGGGCATGTGGTCAGCACACCGCTCTCCCGGCCGTATGTCAGTTTACGAGACCGGAGGCGCTACTTCTCGATCAAGCAGCTCCTCAGTTTGCTTCACAGGGGCTGAGTGCTCCCCGCTTGCCAACAGCGCTCGGCAGACCAGATGGTCACCCTTCCTAGTGCTAGCCCAGCCCGACAGCGCTTAACTTCGGTGATCTGACGGGACCGGGTATTACCACTGCAGCATGGCTGTTGGCATAATTGTGGATAAGATCCCTAACTATGTATGTGAGAGATTTAATATCGTTGCCAGTTGCCATAGGTTTGTCCAACTACAAGCGATGGTTATAGATATGCCTCGACCAACCAGCCGCATGCGCTGCCATTCCTACCCACTGTCTGAGACTCAGTAAGCGGGTATACGGTACAACTGAAGTTACTGGGGATGCTGAAGGTGTCAGTCCACGAATAAGTGAATATTCTCCATTCCCGTTTCCTACATTGCTTTCCCATCCTTCAACGTCGGACTGTCCTTGATTATGTTAGCAAATGTGTTCTTAGCATTTCATAAACAACCGTTCATTAAGGAATCATAGTAAACTAATATTTTTTTTCGTGATGCCCATATATGTTGGGACTATACCCCTCATCCTGTTAATGTTTAGTGATAAATGACAGTTGATACAAAAATCGCCTCTCATGCTTAATCAATCTACTGGTAATTTACCGGATCCTAACAATGCAAAAACTCTCTCATATAAACCGGGTAGAGCCCCAAAGTACAACTGTAAATTTTGGCTTTAGATATGACTTGGATTAAGGAAAGGGTAGTTTTTCGGAAGGAAATTTGTCGATGAAACAGAAAATTTTGCACTCCTCGTGACATCAGCTTCATTCCCCCATATGTGTGTTAGCTATTCAAGAGATGATCATCATAGTTACCTGTTGCTTATAAAAAGCAGTAGATGTCATTTTACTTATTGGGATATATCCGTTGTCTGATAGTAACTTATTCGATGGGCACGCAAAGCTGTGATATAATGTGCGTGAGGGAAACCTGAGTGACCTCAGGTGGTCCGGAACAATGATATACGAGGTTTGTCCGGAAAATACGTATAAAAGTTGAATAATAACTTTATTTTACAATTATTCAGGTATTACAATATGATCTCCAAAGTACTCGCCCTGAGACGCGATACACCTCTGCCAACGCCGTTTCCACTGTTGATAACATTGCTGAAAGTCTTCAGTTGTGATGTTGTCCAGTTGCCGTGTCGTTTCCGCCTTGATGGCTTCCACATCCCCCAAGTGCCGCCCCCGAAGCACCATTTTGCATTTCGTTAACAGAAGAATTCACACGGGGCTAAATCGGGTGAATAAGGCGGGTGGTCTGTCACGGTGATTGAGCCTCGGGCCAAAAACTCGCGCACAACAAGCGACGTATGAGCGGGCGCATTGTCGTGATGAAGGATCCACCTGCCCCCTTTTGCCAACTCCTGTCGAACTCGGGCCACACGAGCTCTGAGACGTGTCAGAACTTCAACGTAAAAATTTCCGTTCACTCTCTGGCCGGGAAGGACAAATTCCTTGTGAACAATGCCCCCAGAATCAAAGAAAACAATCAACATTGTCTTCACATTGGACCTTGATTTTCACGACTTTCTTGTTCTCGGTTCTTCTGCTAGTTTCCATTCCTTGCTTTGAGATCTGAGCTCTACATCGAATTCGTGGAGCCAGGACTAGTCTCCAGCGATGACTCGGTTGAGAAAGTCCCCTCGTTCCTCTGCTTCCAACCAATCCCCACACCACTCAACCCTCTTTGCTTTTTGTTGTGGCGTCAAGAGCTTCGGTAAGATTTTCGCACACAATTTCTTCATTTCAAGTTTTTGTGTCAGGATTTCGTGAACGATTATTTTGGGGATTGACAGCTCGGTAGCAATCATTCTGACTCTCAATCCACGGTCTTTAAGAACACAAGCCCGAATTCGTTCAACATTTGCATCTGAACTCGATGTCGATGGGCGTCCTGGGCGAGGGACATCGTTCACTTCTTCTCGGCCATCCCGGAACCTTTTTAACCACTTGTTCACGGTTAGTTCCTTCAGAGAATTGTCTCCGTTAACCTGTTTCAAACACTCAAAAATCTTACGGCCATTCTTGCCTAGCTTTGCAAGAAACTTGATGTTGACGCGCTGTTCCTCAATCAGAGAGAGCTCCATGCCGACAGCAAGTGAAAAAGGGTAACTGTCAATAAGATGCCGCACACTCCCACCATCACGCAGAGTGCTCTGACTCGAACTGAGCGTTGATGGGATTGATTACAACAGTAGTCCCAACTGGCGGTGATTGCAACTTGTAACATAGAGACATTATTCAACTTTTATACGTATTTTCCGGACAAACCTCGTAAAATAAACTACTAACTTAAGTTTTGATACATTCCTCTTTCAATATTCACGTTGCCTGTTTGTGGGCTGCAGGTAGTGTCACACTCATGTGAAATGTTATATAACGCATATACACAGTGCAGTCACATTAATGCGACGACTTGTTGAAAGCGTAGATAATCACCTTTTGCAGCACACATTGCTGCGACACGTACAAGAAGAGAGTCACTGCGGTTCTGGAAAGCATCGACGTGTATGTGGAGCAACGCCCACTCCATCACCGTGGCCAAATGAGCTAGGTTTCTCTGTTGATCCACGGCGCTAACAGCCCGATCGAGATGCCCCTTCCCTCCCATTCTCTAGAGGGTTTAAATCCGGGTAGTTTGGTGGCCAGGGGCGTGTAGTGGACACATGCTGGCTCTCTTCGAACGCCACGTATAAAATATGAGCTGTGTGACGCGTTCCATTGACCGGCTGGTAGACGCTACTGTGCTGAGGATAAACAATTTCAATTTGTGGTAACTTCCTATGGGATCAAACTGCTGAGGCCATCGGTCCCTAGGCCTAAACACTAATTAATCTAACTTAAAATAACTTACGCTAAGGACAACACACAAACCCATGCCCGAGGGAGGACTCAAACCTCCGACGTGGGGGAATAGTCGCGGTCGTGGTCCAAGAACTTTTGTGCTCCTTACGTTTCGTCCAGGACTGCGATGGACTTCCTCAGAGGCGCTGCTCCGCTGAGTCTTGCCGACTGACTGGTCGGGTGTCTGAGAGCGATTTATATATTGTGAGAAAGGGGGGCGTGGTTCAGGTGACACGTGATGAGCAGTGAAAATCCATAGCAAAGATAAGGCGCCGGCCGAAGTGGCCGTGCGGTTAAAGGCGTTGCAGTCTGGAACCGCAGAGGTACCTCTGAGGAAGGCCAGCGCAGTCCTGGACGAAACGTAAGGAGCAGAAAAGTTCTTGGACCACGACCTCACATCCCGGAAAGTATATCAACAGCCATGTCACCCGGTCGTGAAAGCCTTCATTCTACAAGCGTGCTTGAACCAGCCGCCTGCTGCAGGCGCCCACACGCAACAGCGTTCGCTGAACGCTCGTTGAAGAGACGCTACTGTTGGCAGCCCCCATGGTCGTCTCTTCGCCCGTTCACAGCTACGCAGCCGTCGTTCACCCCCAATCATCTATGGTTCGTAGTGACCACGGTTGTGTCGACGCCAATCTTGGCTAGCGCCGTTTTGCCATGGACAGCATATTTTAACCACGGCGGCACGCGAACAGTTTACAAACTTAAACGTTTCGAAACAGCTTTCACCTTTAGCCTGGAAGCCAATGAGCATGTCCTTTTGGACGTCAGATAAATCGCTCCATTTCCACCCTACGACAATGAGTTTACTATTTTCTGCATCCCCCCAACCCACCTTACATCTCCTCCACTGCTACTGCTGCCACCTGCCGTCTGTGAGTGGTTACTGCACGCTGACGTCGACCATAGGCGGTGGTAACATTGATGTGACTGGGGCGTGTATTTTCTCGGACTTCTTTCCAAGGCCTTTCAGAGTCCAGTCAAACAGCTACACCAACTGCCTAACTCCGAGGAACCGGCCAGAGTGCATGCGGCGATCAATGCCTGGCTGCCCGTTGTCGGTTTCCGGGCAAAGCTCTTGCGTTGTACTTGCAACACCTATGTTTTCATTAATTTGCAGGTGGGTATGAGTGCACTTGTGCCGTTCACCACACATATTTGAATACAGAAACCTGTCGCAGTTTGCCATGAACGGCGCGTGGGGTAATTTGAATAAAGACTACCAGCAGCCGATGACTCTGACGACTACAATAGAACAACATGTCTTAAGGGGAGGAATGGAATTTAAACAATGGCAACACGCAATGGAGCGGAATAAAGTCGCTTGCACCAGACATTACTTATTTTCACCTACCCTACCCCAGCATTAACGGACTTGCCACATCACACCATTGAGCTGTTAGGAGAAGAGCAGAGGCTTGGATAGATGCTTTCCCGATGTTTAAGGAACACAAAAAACGTAGTTGAATAAAAATTCAACATGCCAGAAGACGTACGGCACCAAAAAGTCATCAGTGTCTTGAAGACAATTGCTGCGAATCTTCATCGCCTTACAGAACGATGGCAAGGTGGTTAAAAGCTTTCATAGGGAGACGCTAAAATGTGGCAGACGTTCGTCGGCCATGCCGTGCCTGCGTCAATGAAGAAAGGTCTGCTCTCACCGTGATACTGAGGAGGGGTCGACTTCAAAGTATTCCTGAGATGGCATACGACTGTGCTTCACATGGTATGACGAAATTTGCACCACTATGGATTCAGTACGATTTGAATAAATAGCAAAAGTTTGTTAGAACCCCACCAATGTGAAATTTATGGTATTCTCATGTACTGTGGTGGTGTTAGTCCCAGCGCATACCGTTCCCCAGTGGCAGGCCGTCAGTGTGCTTTTTTGCTGTACACTTTTACAACACAAGCTGAGAATAGCTTTAGGAAATAAGCGTCAACGCAGAATCCACCCATCATTTTGTGCGGCAACGCACAGGCGCACAGAGCGCAAGCTCTGACTTAATTCCTCAGTCTATGGGACTGAGAATTGTTGTACCACACAGCATACATCAAGTGACTTCTAACTGATTCCTAATATGACAGAAGCACTACGTAGCATTCCAGTTCAGAACTATTGCAGAAATTAGTCGTGCATCAGGTCTCACCATTCGAACTGTCAACACAAGAGGCGCTCCTAAAGATGCCAGACAGCATCAAAAAATGGTTCAAATGGCTCTGAGCACTATGGGACATAACATCTGAGGTCATCAGTCCCCTAGAACTTAGAACTACTTAAACCTAACTAACCTAAGGACATCACACACATCTATGCCCGAGGCAGGATTCGAACCTGCGATCGTAGCGGTCGCGCGGTTCCAGACTGAAGCGCCAAGAAACGCTTGGCCACCGCGGCCGGCTCAGACGGCATCCACATTGCTGACAGCTGCTTATATACAACGCTGGTGACTACTTCAAAGGACAGCAAAACCTGGATACATACTTCCGTCTTGTTACAGTTGTAAACAAATAATTTCCACTACTGAAGATGCAATTGCCGTATTTTCGGCGCAGTCCAAGCTACTGGAAACGTTCCAATAGACGTCGACATTATGAATAGTGAATTTGCCTCTGGCGCCGTTTATTACCACTCTGGCGTGCGCTGAGGCGATTCGGCATGGGGCGTGGAACTGTTTGAAGTTGCTCTTTCTCATCAGTGGGTTCGGGATACATATATTTTAATAATGACCAACTCACAACGTTATGTAAGAGGAGCGAGTAAACTGCAACAGCTACATGGCTGGACAGAAAACCGGACCTTCACGTATCTCATGTTTCACCAGAGTGCTTCAGACGAATTTCGCGAGGGTTCCTAACTCAATCAGACCCATCTTAGCTCGCACGGTGTCTTAGTTTCCCCGTTGGATCATTGAGCCGTGCATCTAACTCGCGTGCAAACGTCTGCAGGGGTAAAACAAAGCAGCTTTGCTGTGTTGGCACCCATCCGGAGAATAAGAAGTAATTTCACTTATGATACAGAAGGACGTGGCAGTAATAATACATGGCGACACAATTTGTGCAGCTTTCACACTTCAGTGCCAAAGAAGTGATGATAATCTTTTTATAGGAACATTTGGTCTTATTTTTGACTTGAGAATTGCACTCTGACTATAAACTGCCTGACAAATAGTTTAAGCGCCAAGAAGACGGTCGGATATCAATGTAATTTTATTCATGTGCGGAAACTCAGTGGGTTTGTAAATGAGTAGAGTTGGAATTCTCTGTGACAGGTAGAATGGCCATCAAAGTGCATTAGTGTTGTACGTGTTCAGTGTTGTTACCAGTCCTGGCACAGTATACAACGCATGTTGAAGCTCACTCTGAAGGAGACGGAGATGCTGCGTAGTCGTGTGAGACTCCGTTATCAGCAGCTGCCAGTGTTTGAAAGGGATCTCATCGAGTGCCACCTCTTGGCAGCTCGATCGAATCGTACACTATCCAGATCTGCAGGACATTCTGACGTGACAATGGCACGATCTTTGATAGAATCAGAACGTGAAGACATCTGAGGACAGCTAATGGACTACCTGCAACATTTAGTGTCATCTCACACCGTTGGTCTCTTTCATAAAGTTTGTGTCCTTTAAGAAGCGTTAACAATTTTCATATAAAAAATTTGGAGACATTACTTTTCAACACGACCTCGTAGCTTGCTGTCTCATTGTCAACAGACAAGGGGTACATTTGACGGGCTGCAAAAACATTTTATGGACCGCTGTAAATGCATCCTTTGTTGCTGTAGGTCATGATTCTGAACAGTTGGTATGAGCTCAAGTAATAGATGTTAAGGTTGTGTTACTTTTGACAGTAAACAGCTACACTTTCCACGATGTTTTACAAAGGTTAGTGTCTGGATTCGAGCCCAGTCTTAATTCGGCAGTAAGTTTCAATGAACTGTTCTCATCCGACCATCAGTTCTTTTATCAAAGCAGAGGGTGCTTGTAATTAAATTGTAGCTGCACACGGAAGCCCAGTGTGGGCTGTAATTTTCTTGTGGCAGTGAAACTCGGTAGGTATGCAAATCTGTTAATGTAAAACTGATTTAAGCTGAAAAAACTTAGTTTCAATTTTGGCCACCAGGTGCAAATATGGCGTTGTACATTATTTGTACGAACTTATGACCTCCACACTGTCATTTGGCAAACCATAACGTGAGTGAACGGTTTGACTATCCAGAATAGATACCATGCGGTATTAGTGAAACTGTTTTACGTAAATGGCAGTGATTTAGGTAGCATTGATAGAATACCGCCGACTGAAAGGTTGAGGGGACGCTCGATGTCACTAAATGGTTTGCCGGCCGGGGTGGCCGAGCAGTTCTAGGCGCTACAGTCTGGAACCGCGTGACCGCTACGGTCGCAGGTTCGAATCCTGCCACGGGCATGGATGTGTGTGATGTCCTTAGGTTAGTTAGGTTTAAGTAGTTCTAAGTTCTAGGGAACTGATGACCTCAGAAGTTAAGTCCCATAGTGCTCAGAGCCATTTGAACCACTAAATGGTTTGAACAAAATGATAATGCTTCCAGAATGAGATTTTCACTCTGCAGCGGAGTGTGCGCCGATACGAAACTTCGTGGCAGATTAAAACTGTGAGCCCGACCGAGACTCGAACTCGGGACCTTTGCCTTTCGCGGGCAAGTGCTCTACCAACTGAGCTAGCGAAGCACGATTCACGCCCGGTACTCACAGCTTTACTTCTGCCAGTACCTCGTCTCCTACCTTCCAAACTTTACAGAAGCTCTCCTGCGAACCTTGCAGAATTCTGGAAACATCTCCCAGGCTGTGGCTAAGCCATGTCTCCGCAATATCCTTTCTTTCAGGAGTGCTAGTTCTGCAAGGTTCGCAGGAGAGCTTCTGTAAAGTTTGGAAGGTAGGAGACGAGGTACTGGCAGAAGTAAAGCTGTGAGTACCGGGTGTGAGTCGTGCTTCGGTAGCTCAGTTGGTAGAGCACTTGCCCGCGAAAGGCAAAGGTCCCGAGTTCGAGTCTCGGTCGGGCACACAGTTTTAATCTGCCAGGAAGTTTCAAAATGATAATGAAATTCGAAAACACAGCTGAGAATGGCGTGGAACTTGGAAGAGGAAGGTGTGCTATCCCTGTGGAAGTTATTGACGAGGTGCTCCGGATATTGCTAGAGTTAGTACAGTGTCATGGGAATTGTCAATCTCATAGTTTTGCCATCTACATTACGATGCAGCAACTGAAACCTCACGATGCGCAGCAACGTTTGAATTTGCTCTTCGGTTTCTGGTGCGTATTGCAGTTGATAACATATTGCCGTGCAGTATGCTTTGGAGTGACGAGGCATATTTTACACTACAGGGAGCAGTGAAACTGCCGGATTTGAAGTGCTGGTAAATCGCGTGTTTTGCACGAAGAGCTCTTGCGCTCGCCGATGTGACTGCGTGGTGTGGATCCACAAGCACTTTCTAGTATGCCCGTTCTTCTATATAGAAAAGACACCCAGAGGTCCTGTCAGCGTACCGTGACGTCTGTGCGTTATCGAGACCTCCGAAGAGCGCATCTGTGTGGAAATCACTGTTTTCATTCAAGATGGGGCAATACCTCATGTCGATCGGCCTGTGAAAAATCTGCTTGATACAGCCTTTAAAAAATGGTTCAAATGGCTCTGAGCACTATAGGACTTAACAACTGAGGTCATCAGTCCCCTAGAACTTAGAACTACTTAAACGTAACTAACCTAAGGATATCACACACATCCATGCCCGAGGCAGGATTTGAACCTGCGACCGTAGCGGTCGCGCGGTTCCAGACTGAAGCGCCTAGAACCTCTCGGCCACTCCGGCCGACGATACAGCCTTCGATGAAGACATTATCTCGAGAGGTTTTCCAGGTGCATGGCCTGCAAGATCGCCTGACCTGAATCTATGTAACTTTTGGCTCTGGGGATATCATAAGAAACGCGTTTACCAGGGACATGTTCAGTCTTTGACTGATCTGAAGGCCAGTGTACAGGAACACGTTGCTCAGATTCCACATTGTTTTACAGATTCAGTATCTCGTCGACATCTTTGGTGCTCACATTGAACAAGTTGTGTAAGCGGCAGTTAGTAATAAAATCAACATTAGGCCTTTCTCATTTGTTTGGCCTTTAGTGCCCTGCTCCTAATCCAATACGTACGGAAACTTTTATACATATCTTTTTTGCATTCACAGCGCCAGATTTCCGCCCGATGGCCAAAATTGCAACTCATTTTTTTCCTGCGTAAATCGGTTCCCTATTCACTCATTAGTATATGTACCAAGTTCCACTGCCATACGATAATTATAGCCCACACTGGACCCCTGTGAGTACCTGCACTTTAATTACAACCACTCGGTACTTACACAGTTTTGACTCTATAGGTTTTGGACACTATGTGTTCGCAAGCATTGATCAAGAGTATTAAGTGGACACGAAGTCGGCCTAATTGACATTGAGTGAGACACTGAGTATAAAAAGTGAAGGATATTGCAAATTCCGAGGCTTGTCTGAGTAGTGAAAAGGGTAGTAAATTCTCAGACGGCAGAAAGCAAAGTAAGACCTACTTGTAAAATTCAGGAACTGTATATCAACACTAGATCTAGCAATGTTATTCGGCTCCAAAACTTACAGCTCTCATAACGACGTGCAATAAACATTTGGCCTTATATAGCACACATGGAGACGCGTAATCAGTCATTCTTTGCTTGCTCCGTCCCAAACATAAACACTAATATGTATTATAAATAAATAGTAATGTCCGTCAGGTACGTTGTGGTAATTCGTAGAATACGGTAGTGGAGGTAGACGCAAGTGAGACGTATCGAAAAAAAGATTACTTCTAGTCATTCCCTTCAACTCTAGAACGTAGTACTTGGTTCACAAGTACGAGAACTTCTGTCTTGGTTTGAACTTGCTGTAGACTAACCAGACCACAGTTCAACGCGCTGGTGGCGGCTAACTTAAATTACAAGAAGTAGAAGCAACGAAGTGGCTAGACCACAAATATCCCAAAAAACTACAAAAATTATAATTTATAAAAAAAAATTTTGCTACGATTTAACACCACATAATAACTATAAAATGTGAAACTGTTCATGTAACATTTTACGTGAAGAAGAATAGAACACACAAAAATGGAAAGCAAAAACCACTTATTTAAAAATTGACACATGCAGTCCATCTATTTCATGCAACATTTACATTCATGATAGGAGGGTGCACGGTGCCTGCGAGAGGGTACTTCCAATGAGTGAGCTGATACGGCACATATGCACTACTTCGTGAACAACGCATCATGTGACGTCGACTCTCGGCATAGCTGCTGGAAGGCTTCCCAAGGGCTGAACGTTCTACCAGCCGCCGATTTAATTCGGTGGAGTCCATTGTTACAACTCACGGTGCAGTGTATTATCCACAACGAATCCTTTAATTACTTTTTATAATCGGATTTATCCCTGTACACTGCGCCTGAACCGCACATGACTTACTTTAGTTACTTTCTCTGTCCACGTCTGTGTCACATAGCGTCTTGGCAGCACTTACCTGCATCGAGATACGCACGTCACCTACAGCATTATAATTCACACTACATCACTAGTTTTTATGTGGTCATCGTATTCCCAGATATGATTCAAACGTCAAACTTCTACAGTTATTAAGTCAGTCATGAACAGGTAGATGTCCCGCACGCCGTATCGAAATTTGAAAGCTATCAGAGGGAGAAGCAATTTGGGGACGGAAAATATTTGTATAAGAATGACTGTTCGGACATAAATAACTCCAGAGACGTACAACCAGCTCTCTCCACCTGAACTGGGCGCTGGACTGAACCTGCCTGGGCAAAGATCCTCATACAATGTCGCTGCTATCCATGTTACCAAGATAATCCTTTTGCGATTCTACTCCCACATGAATCAATTACATCAAATATATTCAAGGAAGTCCGTCCAGAAATGGCGCCCACAGCTTTTCATACCTCACGTAGTAATCACGAAACTTAGGTAAGAGAGTTTAGGGCATGTACAGAGCCATGCAGCAAACGTAACAGAACAGAAAATCGATACTAGCGGTAGGAAATCCACCTAGCAGTTTACAATCGTTACGTATAAAAGTGGATGTAGATGTGACGTCGACGCTTCTATAGATTCAAATTAAGCGTTCAGTGATAGTGAAAAGCAGCTGTACAATCGAATCCTAATGTATGTAAGAGGCGATGGAAATCATAAGTATTGGAAACGGCGTCAAAGCCGAAAGATGAACCTTTGTTGGTGCGTTTATTTTCCTCCATTGTGGTACCATTGTCCGAACTCAATGAGCACCTGCAGTTTTCCAACCCACTAGCTCCATGAAGACCTTTAGTGTGTGTGGCCGACCAGTATGACGCGACGCGACGCGACGCACAAACCTACTGACGGGTTTATCCTTCGTCAGGGTTTGATATATGAAATGCAGTATATGAAATGAGCATTGCTTGTACTTCTGTGGCGCGTATTAATTATGTGACATCTGTTCATTTGGTCTGCAGGGCATAACGAAAGTAGTGGACAATCCCTACGGATCAGATTTTTCATGTAAATTTTACACATAGTCAGAAGGAATCGAGATTCAAGTTGAAAATTAACAACGTAAAGTGATATTTAGGATCAACCGCACACAATTTGGATTCGTAAGTGCTGGATTTTCTATGGAAACTTGGAGCCTGACTACCAGCCGAGGGCGATGCCAGTAAGTAAGTTGGATTGTGGAAGGGCTGGAATGGTTGGTGTGACTCGCGTCACGACCCCAGTGCTTAGTTAATCCATCAGCCACGTGTAGGAACCGGGGCTGCATATGCACCATGCGAAGCTAGGACGTCGTTATTCCATCGTATGTGAAATTTATTCGCAGTTGTGAATACGAAAAAACAATCAGTTGTGTAAGGGAGTGACGACAATGAAAATTTGTGCCTGACCGAGAGTCGAACCCGGATTTTCCTGTTTTACGCAAGCGGTCGCCTTAACCACTTCGGCAGTCCATGCACGACCCACCGCCAGCCGCAAACGTCCATTAAGTTGCCATTCCTGGTGTCACAATCTGCACTCGCACACACATTACGTAATTCCCGCACTGGGAAGGACATTTTTAGTTGAAAGTCGCTGCCTGGTATCGGCGGATAAATGAGATATTGCAGTGCTTGTGTTGTTGAAAAGAAAGATGCAGTGTTGCTTCGTATATGCCTGCAAGTCCGAATGAACACTGCATGCGTCTTTCTTAACAGCACAGGCACTGCAGTATAGTTCTAGTCTGGCGTCCCTCCACTCAGACTCCAATTATGCCGTATTTTGCTAATTAATCATGTAGTATGTTGCCCAGGTAACGGTACCAGTTCGGTCGTACGCACGACTGGCATTACGTGGAAACCAAAACAAGATGCAAGCGACGTAGCTAAGGAAGTAGTGGGCTCGTCTTCGAGAAGAATGTAGTATAAACCGATATTCGAGCATCCAAATTTCTTGTTTCCGTTGTTTCTGGATTTCCGTAAATTATAGGGAATACTGCGATGTTTGCTACTACGACTGCCTTCTCTCTCTCTCCTTATCCAGTCTGAGCGAGGGATCCAGGTGCAATGACCGCCTCGTGGACGTTAATACATAATATTCCTTCTTCTCATCACCCCATGTTTCATAGACAAGCACCTCGAAATCTTTCCTACGGTGCCTAAATATTCTTCACTTCGTTTCGGTAATGTCTATATACTAACCAATAACGTGAGTATAAAAAATATCATATGACGACGAAGAAATAAATATCAAGTGAGTTGCTGTGATTTAACAATAATCTGTCTTCTGGGATCAGCCCCATCGAAAGTCAGATTCGCGTTTCTTCGCGTTATAATTTGCTGGACTACCTGCGTTATTCAGTATTCTCTTATCGTGTTCGCTTATGTGTCTGCAGTTCCAGATGTGCTCTGATCAGCCAGAAAATTATAACCACCGACCTACCATCGATACAAACCCGTCCGGGTGATAGCAGCGTCACGTGGCGAGGAACGACTGCTACTCAGACACACGCACAATGCATGTAGTACCAGTGAGCGTGCTGTCCGTGTGTAGGATAGGAAAGGCGCGCGATCTGAGTTTGGCCGAGGGTAGAGCGTGATGGCCTCGAGGCCCGGCACAAGCCTTTCGGAAACCGCACGACTTGTCGGGTGTTCGAGGACTGCTGCGGTGAGTGTCTTCAACATGTTGCGAAAACAAGGTGAAACCACGTTCTGACGTCGTGGAGCTGGGTGGCCACCCCTCACTACAGACGTCAGACGTCGTAGACCGGGCTGTCTGGTAAAATAAGACAGGCGGAGAACTGTGGCAGGAACTAAAATCAGACTTTAATGCTGAGAAGAGTACATGTGTGTCTGAAAAACACAGTGCACTGAACGCTCCTAACGATGGGTCTCAGAAGCCGACGACACTCGCGTGTGCGAATGTTAACACCACGACATCGGAAACTACGTCTGAAATAGGCACAGGACATTGGAGCAATGGGAGAGCGTTGCATGATCTGATGAATCTCGCTACCTCCTTCATCATGCCGATGGGAGGGTGCGAATCCGTCTTTTACTAGGGGGAACAGATGCTGTACTGTCGGACGGAGACAAGCTGGCGGCGACTCCACTATGCTTTGCGGAACATTCACGTGGGCATCCAAGGGTCCATAGGAGCTTGTACAAGGCAACATGACGGCCAAGGAGTATCGTACACTGGTTGCAGACCACGTCCACCTCTTCATGACCATCATGTTTCCCAACAGCTAGAACAATACGAGGTGAGACAATAAAGTAATGAGACTGATTTTGTTTGCAAGATGCGACAACACTGCAGGCTTGCGTAGGCACAATATCTTTGACCTTTGTCTATAAGCTGCTTCTAGTCCATGTGGCACATCGATGCAATTGCTCAGTCGTGAGTTGTGCTGTAATAAGTTAACACGTGTTTGTGTCTCTCGTCACGGAAATGGAACCGCATAATATTGCGCAACGGTATGCCATTTCTTTTCGCATTAAATTGGGTGAAAACGCGACGACAACTTACGGTAAGCTTCAGAAAGCTTTTGGAGAGGAGTTTATGTCAAGGGCTCAAGTTTTCTTTGGCATAAAATGTTTAAGAAAGGCAGAACAAATTTTGAAGATGAAGACCGCAGTGGACGACCATCAGCCTCACGGACGATTTGATCGAAGATTATCCAGGAAAATAAAATTTTAGAACGACTTCTTAAAAGAGTTTTTCGTGTCCGTGCCAACATTACTGATAGTTGGATTCTGCATCACGATAATGCGCCATCCCATACTGCTCTGTCAGTACAGCAATTTTAACCTCAAAACAAATTTCAGTATTACCACAGCCACCTTATTCACAAGATATCGCTCCGTGCGAATTTTTTCAATTTCCAGGAGTCAAAACAGCGGTTAAGGGACACCATTTTCAAACAACACAAGATGTCCAAAAAGCTGTGACGAGGGTCTTGGAGGATATTACAAAAGATGAGTTCCAGAAATGTGACCATCAATGGCAGATGCGCTGGAAAAAGTGTGTGCAATCAGGAGGGAAATACTTTGAAGGAGATAACAGTAAACTTGAATAAAACGGTAAGCAACAATTTATTTCACATCAGTCTCATTACTTTACTGTCGCACCTCGCATAATGCTCAATGTCACAAGACCAGGAGTGTGATGGAACGGTTCGAGGAACACAGCGACGAGTTTCAACAGATGTTCTGGCGCGTCAGCTCTCCAGATCTGAACTCAATCGAACACATAAGGGAGGTAATTGAACGTGCCGCCAGAGCTCATCGCCCCCTCCCACCTTCCCCAGGATTTACGGGAATTAGATGATTGATGTGTGCAAATGTAGTGCCAACTCCCTCCGGTGACCTACCAATTCCTCGTTGCTTTCATGCCACGACGCGTCGCCGCAAATGGAATACTAGCTACACTACTGGCCATTAAAATTGCTACACCACGAAGATGACGTGCTACAGACGCGAAATTTAACCGACAGGTGTGATATACAAATGATTAGCTTTTCAGAGCATTCACACAAGGTTGCCGCCTACAACGTGCTGACATGAAGAAAGTGTCCAAACGATGTCTCATACACAAACAACAGTTGACCGGCGTTGCCTGGTGAAACGTTGTTGTGATGCCTCGTGTAAGGAGGAGCAATGCGTACCATCACGTTTCTGACTTTGATAAAGGTCCGACTGTAGCCTATCGCGATTGCAGTTTATCGTATCGCGACATTGCTGCTCGCGTTGGTCGAGATCCAATGACTGTTAGCAGAATATGGAATCGGTGGGTTCAGGAGGGTAATACGGAACGCCTTGCTACATCCCGACGGCCTCGTATCACTAGCAGTCGAGATGACAGGCATCTTATCCGCATGGCTGTAGCGGATCGTGCAGCCACGTCTCGATCCCTGAGTCAACAGATGGGGACGTTTGCAAGATAACAACCATCTGCACGAACAGTTTGACGACGTCTGCAGCAGCATGCACTATCAGCTCAGAGACCATGGCTGCGGTTACCCTTGACGCTGCATCACAGACAGGAGCCCCTGCGATGGTGTACTCAACGACAAACCTGGGTGCACGAATTGCAAAACGTAATTTTTTCGGATCAATCCAGGTTTTGTTTACAGCATCATGATGGTTGCATCCGTGTTTGGTGACATCGCAGTGAATGCACATTGGAAGCGTGTATTCGTTATCGCCATGCTGTCGTATCACCCAGCGTGATGGTATGGGGTGCCATTGCTTACAAGTCTCGGACACCTCTTGTTTGCATTGACGGCACTTTGAACAGTGGACGTTACATTTCAGATGTGTTACGACCCGTGGCTCTACCCTTCAATCGATCCCTGCGAAACCCTACATTTCAGCAGGATAATGCACGACCGCATGTTGCAGGTCCTGTGCGGGCCTTTCTGGATACAGAAAATGTTCGACTGCTGCTCTGGCCAGCACATTCTCCTCATCTCTCACCAACTGAAAACGTCTGGTCAATGGTGGCCGAGCAACTGGCTCGTCACAATACGCTAGTCACTACTCTTGATGAACGGTGGTATCGTGTTGCAGCTGCATGGGCAGCTGTACCTGTACACGCCATCCAAGCTCTGTTTGACTCAATGCCCTGGCGTATCATGGCCGTTATACGGCCAGAGGTTGTTGTTGTGGGTACTGATTTCTCAGGATCTATGCACCCAAATTGCGTCAAAATGTAATTACATGTCAGCTCTAGTATAATATATTTGTCCAATGAATACGCGTTTATAATCTGCATTTCTTCTTGGTGTAGCAATTTTAATGGCCAGTAGTGTATTAGGTAGGTGGTTGTACTGTTCTGGCTGGTCGGTGTACCTTCTGCAGCCAATCCTAAAACAAGTCATATTGCTTCCATTCACGCAGTTGTCCACTAGACTGTTCTACGCTCCGCTTCGTTTGAAGTGTTAAGCGCAGATCTGAGGATTCCCAATTGTTTGTTGAAAACTTTACGTTAGCCATATGCCTTTCCTAGTCGGCTACGCAACACTGACTTTGCCAGTTTTTCAGATCGAAATCCTTTTTCCTTTGGTTAACGCATATTCACAGGATTACTGAATGACCGAAACCGTTTCTTTTTAAATAGATGAATGTACCTCGTTTTAGGTGCTGACCAATTGACATCCACCCTCGATTCCTTAAAGAACCGAACTCCCATGTACAAAACGTTGTATCTCCCGAACTGTGTCGTACAATGAAATAAATTTTCAGGTGCATTCATTGATGTATGTTGTACTGCCTGCAAGCGCTTCGAAAAGAGCTAATGGTAAAGAAGTAATTAATTGAAACGTCATGCCCGATGCTGCAGTTTTACAGCACAAACGGAGAAAATGCAGTAAGCGCTAAAGTTTCTTCCTTTCATGGCTTTGTGACGGGGGTATAAGCGACACTAAGTTTCGTAATGGTTTGAAATTACTTGTAAAATTCATTTCAAGTCGCTAAGTGCTCTCATTCTCAAAAAATGGACGAATGAAATCTGGGTAACATGCTCGCCATGAGTTACGCTGCCTTACGAGGTATACGCAGTTTCTAACTGTAATACCTCACTTATTGCGTAAAAGCTAAAACATAAGATTATAGCTCTTAAAGAATAGATTTAGACAGTATTTTAATTTTTTTAATTCAGTGAATAATAGTTTGAAATTTTAAAAATCAAATTTTGTTGCCGCTGTAAACCGTTCAATATGATACCTGCAGCTGAGGGAGTGTTGCGGGTTAGCCATTTAGTATGGACAACAGTTAAACGTATCTCCTGGCAGTCATAGCTTCTCTCCACCTTTTCACGTATGTCTCTATGTTTTTGCTAGACAAAAATATGATGCAATATGTACTTAAAACATTTTTGTTTAAAGATAAGTGATTTATGTTGTACCTGCCTTAGTGGTTTTTCCCCATAACAATCACATAACATGTCAACTCTACTTTGTGATGAAGCGTTTTGCTCTACGATTCTGTGGAAGCTGTTCTTGCTTGCTATTGTCAAAACGGCTTTGCGTGCACAGGAGTTTTCTATCACTTGTCGTACAGAATCGCTTGACATTTCACTTGAGACTAACGCACGCGCGTTTTCGCTGGCGACCAGTTTTCATCGGTTCAACGGTGGTGCAGGGAAAGTCGCTTCTATGCGAAAGCGACAGTGAAACAAAACTGCAACCTACAAAATAATTTGCAGTGCAGACACACATTTCTACTGGTTAGGGATTTAGTCAAACTCAGGACTAGAAGCAGATGTAAACAGTGCGGCGGTAGGAGAAGAAATGTGCGAGGAATGGGGATTGGTGAATGGCCACACTCCATACACAAACATTATAATTCCTGTGGACCGCCACAGCAGCCTGGAGCAACGGCTGGAAAAAGGCATATCTCGTGTTACCTGAGTCACCTTAATCAGAGTAAATGTCGATGAGCTTCATGTTTAATGCATACGTTGGAACAGAAATTCATACCCCATCAATTTCTTGACAATGTCTATACTAAATCATTGTTTCCATATACTGAGCTTTCGGATGTGTAATATTCTCCTCGTAACTGTTGTACCCTCTCGCTGAGGCATCAATATTTTTTCTTCACTTTCAGAGAGGGAGCTTAATCACGTACAACAGGTACTTGACTACACGAAGGATAACAGTTCTCGCTGCGGTTTGTAAAGGAAATACGAGGCGTGTTTTTTTTTTTTAAGTAAGTATCGTTTTGAAATTTAAAAAAGATGTGCGAAGATATCTTAATAATTTTATTTTTACATGAAAGCCTGTACCTTAATCTACTTTGCTACATAATTTCCGTCAATATTGAGGCACTTGTCATAACGTTGTACCAGTTTTTGAATACCCTACTCACAGAAGTCTGCCGTCTGACTTGTTAGCCACTGCATCACCACTGTTTTGACTTCGTCATCGTCTTGAAGACGCTGACCACCCAGGTGTTTCTTCAAGTGCAGGAACAGATGGTAGTCACTGGGCGCAAGATCGGGGCTGTACGCAGGATGACCTAGAGTTTCCCGTTGAAAAGATGTGATGAGAACTTTGGTCTGATTCGCCACATGCGGACGGGCATTGTCTTGTAGCAAAACGATGTCCTCGCTCAACTTCCATGGACTGCTCCTTTGATTCTGGTGTGACGTAGGCCACCCATGTTTCATCGCCCGTAACAGTTTGGCTTAAGGAATCATCACCGTCGTTGTGGTACCGCTCAAGGAAAGTGAATGCACTGTCTAAATGTTTGGTTTTGTGCACATCCGTCAACATTTTCGGTACCCAACGCGCGCAAATTTTCGGTAACTCAAGTGCTCGGTCACAATGCGATACAAAACACTACAAGAAACATTAGGAAAGTCATCCCGCAAGGAGGAAATCGTAAAGCGTCTGTTTTCTCTCACCTTATTGTCCACTTCCTGCACCAAACTTTCATTAACGACCGAAGGACGCCCACTCCGTTGTTCATCATGCAAATTTGTGCGGACATCTTTAAATGCTCTCACCCACTTTCTTACCATTCCAACACTCATAATGTTTTCTCCGAAACTGCACAGATCTCACGATGAATATCGATGGCTTTTAGGCCTTTATCACTAAGAAATCTTATAACAGCCCGTACTTCACAGTCGTCGGATCTCACCATTATCGGAGGCATCTTAAACACTCAGTACACAACGTAAACAAGGAAGAATCAGACTGTAATGGCGTCAGTGCGTAGATTAAGGTACAGGCTTTCATTTAAAAATAAAGTTGTTGAGATACCTTAGCACGTCTTTTTTTAAATTTCAAAACGGTACTTACTTAAAAAACACGCCTCGTACATAAATTCTTCGTACGACTCGTCAGTAAGGGAAGAAGTGCCAAAAGACCAATATACACTCTAAGACAAAATAAAAAATGACGTATCACGAAGGAATTATCCGAATGGGACGGAAATCGGTAGATGTGATGTGCCCTTAGGAACAAACAAATGATTAAAATTTCAGAAAAAATGGATCATTTTTCCTAGAGAAAGAGCTTCATAAATTGAGTAAGTCAATAAAGCGTTGTCCGTCTTTGGCCCCTATGCAGGCTGTATTTCGCGTTGGCGTTGATTCATAGAGTTGCTGGATATGCTCCTGAGGGGCAACGTGTCGAATTCCGTCCGATTAGCGCGTTAGATCGTCAAAATCAGGAGCTTCTTGAAGAGCCTACCCCACAATGATCCAAACATTCTCAGCTGGGAAGCGAGCCGGCGATCTTGCTGGCCAAGGGAGGCTTTGGCGAGCACGAAGACTGGCGGTAGAAACACTCGCCGTGTGGGGGCGGGCAATATCTTCCTGAAATGTAAGCCCAGGATGGTTGGCCCTGAACTGCAACAGAACGGGGCGTAGAATATCGTCACATACCGCTGTGCTGTAAGAATGCCGCGGCTGACAACCAAACAGGCCCCGTTATGACATGAAATGGCGCCCCAGACCATTACCCCCGGTTGTCTGTCTGTAGAGCGACAGAGGTTGGTACCCCATTGCTGTCTGTGGCGTGCTCACTGGCCATTAGGGCTGAATTCGAAGCGGGACTCATCAATGAAGACAAATATATTCCAGTGAATGAGATTCCACGCGAAACACGTGTCTGGAGGTGTCCTGGACAGCGATGTGATACCAGCCTTATTTATGGATACGGCCCGACAACCTGGAGTGCTGGTCTGGGGTGCCACGCCATTCATTACATTTCATAGTGGGATCCGTTTGGTTGTCATCAGCAGAACCCTTACAGCACAACAGTATGTCGACGACATTCTTAGTCCTGTTGTGTCGCCCTCCATTGTATAACGCCCTTGGCTTAAATTTAGCAACACAATGCCCGCCCCGCACACGGAGAGACATTCTGCTGCTTGTCTTCATGCTTGCCATACTCTGCCTTGGGCTGCAGTGTCACTGGATCTCTCCGCAATTGAGAACGTTTGTGAACCACTATGGGCAAGGCCTTCGAACAACGTCGGGATTTTGACGATCTAATGCGCTAATAGGAACAGAAACTGGCGCCTTATCGCTCAGGAGCATACCTGGCAACTCTGCTACCCAATACGAAGCTCAATAACTGCTGACATAAGGGCCAGAGGTGGACCAACGTGTTACTGACTTGCTCAATTTGTGCAGCCCTTTCTTTTGGAAGAATCGTTCAGTTTTTTTGAAATTGTAATAATTTGTTTTTGTGTAGTCACATGTATAAGACGTCTACCGATTTCTGTCACACTCGCATGATTCCATCGCGGTGCGTCCTTCTTTCTTTGTGTTAAAGCATAGATCTACGAAGATTCTTTTTAATCCATCAAACCTTTTTGAAGTATAGTTTAATGAGCACACTATATTTCGGCCTTTTTCACAGAAAAGTAAAATTTGAAGAGTTGCCTTAAATGATTGTTCGAAAAGCTGATTTGACACATCACGAAATTTTGTACCAACAATGTCTGTTTAGCGAAGATATTTGAAGTTATTTAATTTACAGTTCATTAGCTTTCACTTCATAAGCGCAAAAGACAGTGGAAAGTAATTTTTCTTGTTGTAAATTTTGTATTTGACGCACAGTTTAAAAATACACGCTCAGCAGTCACTCCCGAGATCTAGCAGCATCTCCACCGACGCCAGTCTCTCTGTGCACTATCAAGATGGTGTGTGCACATCAGTTTTCGTCCAGAATTAACAATGGTTCGACTCACTGGGCAGAATTAGCCAAAGATCTTGGTACTACACTCTGGTACAGAAGTTTTCCTTAAGTGTTTTAACAGAGTATCACTGTGGGAGAGGTGCTGCTTTCACATCCGTATGATCGAGGTGGCCTCTGTCTGGTGGAGGGGGGTGCAGCTGCAGGAACACAAGACCAGCAAGGAGCTCATGCGTGCAGAAATGTGGAGGGTGGCCAGGGAGCGCTGTGCGGCAGGCAAGCAAAGGGGACAGAAGAGAAGAGAAGAGAAGAGAGGAGGAGAGAGCAGAGGAGGTATCAGGCAGGCGTCCAGGCACCAGCAGGTGCAGCTGCCGTACCACTTTGACCCTCCAGTCGCATGCCCTGTTGCGCGGCAGGAGCAGCTCGTCTGTCGACATGTCGGCTGAAACAAGACAACATGGCGCTGCTCACAGTCTGCCAGCATGGCCGCTCAGCTCTGTGCGTGTCGTGTCGTGTGCCGCTCGTGCCTTGTGTTGTGTGTGTGTGTGAGTGTGTGTGTGTGTGTGTGTGTGACTGTGAGTGTGCAGTAGAGAGGGTGCACCGCGAGGGCACGCCCAACCCACAACTGTCCCAGTTGTCATGTGGCGACTACCCTGTGTGAGTGTGTGTCAGAGAGAGAGAGAGAGAGAGAGAGAGAGAGAGAGAGAGAGGCCGATGGATTCCCACCATCTGACCTAACTTTACACATGTCAGGGTTGCGACGTATCCCTGAGAGAAAATCCTCCAATGACACAGCATAGTTGCAGTGGTGAGAACGTTGGAATTATGTGGAGGTTATTGGCCCGTTACAGTCAACAATACACACGATGTAACAAAAATATACCTAGGAACAAAGAGGAGCGGCAGTAGGAATCGATGATATACAGTGATATGCACTTGATGCACAGTATCGGTGCATGGAATCAACAGATATATTGTTATTTCTTCGATATACATTGTCTTATCAAAAATATACAGATACCTATTAGTGGACATTAAGAAAGGGGTGTCGATCCTTCGCCTTTGCGATGGCTTGATGTCTGCTGGGTACGCTTTCAATGAGAAATCTGAATGTCTGTGGAAGAATGGTAGCGCATTCTTCCCCAAAATCTGAATCCCGACAAAATAGTGATGTGCGATGATGGGGCCTGGAGAGAAGGTAACATTCTGACTCTTTCCAAACGTGCTTCAGCGGGTTCATGTCCGGACTCTGTGACGACTAATCCGTTTCAGCAATGTTATCGTCCACAAACCAAGGCCTCACAGATGTGCTGATACAAACAATCAACATCTCTGAACTATATTTTACTGTATCCAATAAACACTCCTGTAAACATGTGTTCATGTTCTTCCACATTGTTTCCTCAAGCGCAATGAAAGGACACCATGGCAACGACGAAGAACACCCCAGCATTGTACTTCGCTGTTGACACTACACACGATGGCGGATAGGGTACTTCAGGCATTCGCCAAACCCAACCCCTTCCATCGGACAGCCAAAAGCTTTCGCGTGATTCATCTCTCAAAATCACTCGTTTCCAGTCATCCACTGTCCAGTGGCGTCAAGGTGTCGCTTAGCATAGGCTGCAGAAGCTGTAGACTACTGTAACCCATTCTTTTTAACTCTCTACGCTGGAGCGCTGGTGGCACATTGGAACTCAATTTCGCAGATTTTATACGATTTTTTACAACCACTCTTCGTAATTCTCGACGGTGTCTTTCTGTCAGTACATGAGATCTGTCTAGTCTTGGTTTCTCTGTGGTTCTACTTTCGGTTTTCTGATCCACATCTTCATCACCAAAAATAGACCTGGGCAGCTTTCGAAGGGCTAAAATGTTCCTGGTGGATCTGTTACTCTGGTGACATCCAATGACTAATCCACGTTCGAAGTCAATGAGGTGGTCTTACTAAGCTTCTCTATTGACAACGTAATGCTCGCTGTCTCCTTTTATACTGGCGGGTTCGTCTTTCGTGGCATGTAATGCCGAATTCCGCGTTCACAAAGGCTTTCGGATACTTCTGATCATGTGGTGTATTTGATTCATCAATGATTTTTTTTATCCCATGCAAGGACTGGACGCACATACTTCCATATTTGTTTACTTGTGTTAGATCAGTTTTGTCACAATTGGGTGCACGACACATGGCGCACAGAAATTTGTACGCTTCGTAAAGTGGTAGATATTCATCACTTCAACCGACGAAACCAGTGACCAAATTCCCGTATGTCAAACCGAAAAGAAAGTAAGACAAGCACTCAGAAGTGTACATTCCTTCTGTACGTTGGAACTACTTACAACTGCTGCTTACTCAGTTACCATTGCTTAGAAGTACACACTGTGTTGAAATGGTTGAGCGAGCACCTTTTCGTTAAGGTTTTACTTGTAAGTAACTGGGTTTGAAACGTTGAGTAGTTACGTCGTATTCGTCGTAAGCTTTACAATGTTTCCTTCCACGTCATATGCTATGTGGTTGGATCCAACTTTTAGCGAACATGTGAAGGTCAAATTGACAAGCTCAATCGTGTACAGCCATTAGCGATTATAACAGAATCAGTTCATACGAAATTTATGCGTCATTCGTAAAAACGATGAACGACTTACAAATTATTATTCTGTGAACTATCTGCTGTATGATTTGTAAAACGAAACTAATGTACGATAAAAACTTCGTCAGTACGTAACCGAGACTAGCAATGAGAAAACATGATAGAATTGAAAGAACTAAGAACAAAATGCGTGTCAAAAATACACTTCAATTCATGTGCATGAGCTGTGTGTGGAGAAATAAGATTATTAATAATACATCACCGTATAACGAAATGGTACGGCAGCTCGAGATATTTGCTTACAGCTAGCTGCTCGGTAATATCTTAACCCTCCTGTATCTCACTGCGAAACTTTCCGACAGAATTTCATGCACTAATTTGGGAACGCCTGATATTCCGTGGTACGGCTTTAAGCACGACAACGATGTATGCGGCCATTCGGCGTCCCATCAATAATGTTTCGGTCGACTCCGTAACGAATGGCGCATTCAGACTTCATGACAGCGCTCTTATAATACAGGCAGTACTGATGGATTGTTTCCGAAGTAATAGTTTCTACATATTTCAGTACACCTCAGCACTGCACTTGCAAAGTTACATCATTGTGCCACTCATAGTTCAGGAGAAATGACGTCATAAACTCTGAGATGTGTGAAAGACTAACTTTTGCTTAAAATTGAGAGCAAATTAAACGGAATGTATTCATCCAGTCTTTGATAACGAGACCATTCAGACAAATCGTAAAGTGCTCGAACCATTCCTAAACTTTTCCTGGATAACGTCAAATATTTCACACATTGAGTCTCTTGTAAAGTAGTAGGAAGTTTAAAGCTATGTTATCAATGGAAGTTCGATTCCTTACTGAATCAGAACCTAAATGCCTGAGATTTAATTCTGATTTGACACATAATACCAATAACGCTTGCAAGATATTTCCTGTGATCACATGTTGCACGGGATGTTATTGACACGTCCTGTGGTATGGAATGTGACTAATTGTCGTAGTATAATAACGAATCACTTGAAAATGGTAGTGTAACCGAAATTGCAATCACCTCCAAAAGGGAAATAAAACAACACTCAAATGAAAGTG
Source organism: Schistocerca serialis cubense (assembly GCF_023864345.2). Classification (NCBI taxonomy): domain Eukaryota; kingdom Metazoa; phylum Arthropoda; class Insecta; order Orthoptera; family Acrididae; genus Schistocerca; species Schistocerca serialis. Next base: position 96,179,961 of record NC_064644.1, read on the forward strand.
CCTGGAGCTGGAATGGGCATTCATTGACCACCCAAGGTCACATCCTAATTCCTCTGCTCTGCTTCCACTTTTAAGTACTTGCCTCGTAGCAAAAGTGGACTAAGAGTGCCCAAGAACATATGACGCTACAAATTACACCGGTGGAAAAAACCGCGACACCAAAAAGTAATTAATGTAGAGTAATGAAATTTCGGGAATACATTTGTCTAGGTAATATATTGAAGTGTTCAACATTATAAGATCACAGGTTAACGCAGGCGCGAGATAAGTCACTGCAAATGTGAAATGCTTGCACGTTAATAACGGGTTTAACCGCCAGAATGTTGAATGCAAGCGTGTAAACGTGCATGCTCTTTTTGTTGCACAGGCGCCGTATGTTAGTCTGTGGGATGGAGTTACATCTTTGTTGACCTTGGTCGGTCAAAACAGAGTCGGTTAATACTGTTTGTGGATGACGCTGGAGTTATCGCCCGTGATGTCCCATATATGCTCGACTGGAGACAGATCTGATGATCGAGGAGGTCAAGGCAACATGTCGACTCTGTGCAGAGCATACTGCGATACAACAGCAGTGACCGTTATCCTGTTGGAAAACAGCTCCTGGAATCCTGTTCACGAACGAGAGCCTAACAGGTCGAATTACCATACTGACGTACAGATTTGCAGTTAGAGTGCATGGGATAATCACAAGGGTGCTCCTGCTGTCATAGGAGATCTGGCGCCAGACCACAGCTCAGGGTGTAGGTCCAGTGTGTCTAGCACACAGACAGGATGGTTGCAGGCCTTAGCTGGTCTGCTTCTAACCAACACACGGCCGTCACTGGCATCGAGGCAGAACCAGCTTTCATCAGAGAACACAACAGACCTCTCCCCGTGTCCTCCACAGAGCTCTCACTTGACATCACACAAGTTACAAATGGCGGTGGTCCGGTGTCAGTGCACGCTATAGAGTGTCTGGCTCGGAGCTGTCCTTGAAGTAACCGATTAGTAACAGTTCGTCGTGTCACTGGTGGCAGCTGCCGCTCAAACTGCTGCAACAGACGCAGCACGATGCGCCACAGCCATTGGCCTCTACGTAATGCCACGTCGTCGTCCGGAGCCCGGTCTTCTTGCAACCGTACATTCATTTTTGTGCCTACCGCTGCCAATAATCATGTACGGTGCCTCCATTCCTGTCAAGTCTTTCAGCAGTATCGCAGAAGGAGCATCCAGCTCCTCGTAGCCTTACTGGACGCCCGGCCGGTGTGGCCGTGCGGTTAAAGGCGCTTCAGTCTGGAACCGCGTGACCGCTACGGTCGCAGGTTCGAATCCTGCCTCGGGCATGGGTGTGTGTGATGTCGTTAGGTTTAAGTAGTTCTAAGTTCTAGGGGACTTATGACCACAGATGTTGAGTCCCATAGTGCTCAGAGCCGTTTGAACCTTACTGGACGACCTGTTCAAACCAGTGAGGTGTTGATAAAGGCGTCTTTGTCGCGTTAAAGACATTCTGACTGACATCAACTCACCACGTCCAGTCTCAACGTTAACTAACGTTCATGTCCGTTACAATTTGTAGCTAATGAAAACCTGATTTGTATCCTCATAGTCATACTACTAGCGCCGCTATTATGTGAGTGACGCGAAGATTGAATAGACAGCGTCTTTCAGATGTAGAAACATGTCTGCAAACTTTCCTTTATGTCGCACAACTCCGTCTCGATTTTGCAATTTTTTCCCCTCTGTATATTTCTCAACAACGCTAAGGCTCTGGATCCCAAAGGTTCAGGATTAGACATGTGGCATGCGAAAATATTTTAATTTTCATGTAATTTATTCGAAATTTCACAAAAATGTTTAGTGTAGGCAATAATGTGAGATAGTTTACATTCACAGCCCCTCATTTCCCTTTCCCCGTCCCCTTTCCGAGATTTCCTGCCCTGAAGTCTCTGCCGCAAAGGGCATATTTTCAAGCTCCCTTCTGACAAGTACGTAGTTTCGTTGTTCATTACGATGTTTACTGATGCAGGTTTGGACCTGGGTGGTTAGGGGTTTTTAATCTATGGCCTTAGGGGCAGAGAACTAGGGAGTGGGAGTTCGGCGGGTAGGGACCTGGTGGGCTGTGTTAGAGTCACTCGCACAGTTCCCTACAGCAAACGTTGTAGTGAAATTTCGATTAAATTACATGAAAATCAAAATATTTTCACATCCTGGGGTCGAGCCCTGGCCTTTCGGGTTTGAGAACTTCATTGGTGTTGTTAAATAATGTGTTCTGTCAGACGCCTTTGAACAGTCTTAGCTGACTTATGGTATTAGATCGCATAACACTTATTGTGACAGGGGAGGGCAATTGCTTAAAAGTGAAAGTACATGATAATAATTGGGATGTGAACTTGTGGAGGGGTGCATGTTGAATACCGTCCTACTATAAGTGTTATTGCTTAGAGAAACTGAGTGCAGAAACCCATGTCCGGAAAGGCCATCAGACATCGCTACAGGGAGACCTTGTTACATAGGCCAAGGCCTGTATCTAGGCCTCTTCAGCAGGACACGCCACAGGCTGAACGCCTCGCAATGTGCCTGACAGTAACCAGGAGGTTATGTGGTGTTGAATAAGTCCCCACTTGTAACAACGGAAATGCAGGGACCACAAAGAACAATGACCGCAGAGGCTTCAGGCTTGCAACTCACGTTTCCTGCCAAGATGATAGCTTACCTACAGGTGATGGTCACTGTAATTTGGACGGCCTGACGTTTCTGGACATGGGTTTCTATCACCAGTCTGCTCCTCACCATACCTTCCACAAACGCGCCAAGTTTCTCAGTCTACTTTGTTGCACGTTACGTATATGAATAATGAAGTGCATTACGTCTAAACCTCCAGCAGACTGTTCGCTGTACACACTATCTAATCAAAAGTATTCGGACACCAGTTAGTAGACAGTAATATGTTGTGTGTCCTAACTCTGCCTTTATGATGGCTTTAACTCTGCTGGAGAAACTTTCTGTGAGGTGTCTGAACATCTTTGGAGGAATGGCAGCCCATTTCTACTCAAGAACCGAAAACAAGAGGGGCTAGTGATGTTGGACACTGGATGCTGAGCGAAGTCTAGCTCATCTCGAAGAAGGGGTAAATAAGCTGAAGATAAGAACTGAAGTTTGTATTAGGTAGGACACTGGACTACGGTAGTCCGGGCTGCTACGTTAGCTATAATGCTGTGGTGATTTAATGGATAGCATACCTGCCTAGTAAACAATGAAACCTGGGTTCAAGTCCCGGCCATGGCACAAATTTTAATTCATGTCTTCAGCCTCCATCATTATTGTAAACAGAGATGAGATTTAAATGTCTCGAGGAAAATTTAATTATAACATCCCAAAGATGCTCAGTTGGATTCAGATCAAGACTCTGGGGAGGTCATTCCACTTCTGGAATGATATTGTCCACAGACAGTTGCCTCACAGATGCTGCCTTATGACAAGGTACGTTGCGATGCTGATTCAATCAGTCATTATTTTCTAACTGTTTCACAACTGTACGGAGTACACAACACTGCAAAATGCGTTCATATCCTTCTGCATTTAGTGTTACATTAAACTCAATAAGCGAACTCCACTCTAATTACAAAAAACACCCCCATATCCTACCAGCACCGCCTCCTTACTTCACAAATGGCACTAGACGTGATGGCAGGGAAAGTTTCCACGCATTCGCCAAACCCAAACCGTTCAATCGATATGCTGCGGGGGTACAGCGTGTTTCAATTTCCAGTCACACTCTGTCCTCTGTCGTCGCTCTTTACATCAAATCAAGCGTCAATCAGCACTGGCCGCAGAGATGTGTGGCTTATGAGGAAATTCTCGGCCAGTCTACCACATTATTTTTAGCTCCATACGCACAAGAGTTGTGCTGGCTGAATCGCTACTAGCACTTTGTTGGTGATGAGTGATTCCATCCAGTGATTGTATTCTATTTTTTACAACTGTCTTCCGCAATGCTTAGCGGTCATTGTCTCAGCACATGAGGTCCACCTGGAGGCCAGAGTAATAATTTGGAGATTATGGTTATTTGGATCAGGAAGACAATGCCACCTGTCACAAGGACCCAGAGTCGAGAACTGAACCCAATGGAGCAAATTTTTAATGAGTTACAATGTTACCTTGTCTCCAGACTCCACCATCCCACATCAGTACGCCGTCTGTTGTCTCATTTTGGGGAAGAATGGGCTGCCATTCCTCCACAGACATTCACATGTGTCACTGAAAATGTCCCCAGCAGAGTGCAAATCGTCATAAAGCCGAAGGGTGGACACGCAACATATTTATATCCACTAATAGATGTCGGCATACTTTCGATCAAATGGTGTATGTACAAACGAAGAAAAAATTATTATAATTAAATGTTTCCCTGAGACATTTAAGTCTCTTTTTATTATCTACGATAATGATCGAAGCAGACGAAATGCATTAAAATTTGTGCTGCAGCCAGGACTCGAACTCGGGTCTTCTTTCTTGCTAGTCAGAAATGCTAACCATTACACGACCGCAGTACGATGGTCAACATTGCTGCACGAACTACCTAAGCTTAGTGCCCTCTCCAACACAAACTTCAATTCATTTTTCCCTTACATATTGTCACTACTGTCAGGGCTCTCCGATATTGGCAAGCACCTCAGCATTGGACGTAATGGGACATCCTTGTACCATTGGTGATCTTATAGGTCTTATAATTAAATGTTTCCCGGCCGTAGCAAAAATTTTAATTCATTTCGTCTGCTTCGATCATTATCGTAGATAAAAAATTATTAATGTAACAAATTTCTGAATTATAAAAATGGCCTGTTGTGAGCGTTCCACTCGGACGCCACTTCGACTTACTGCATGTCCTTAAGTAACAAAAACGTACAAACTACAAATATTAGAAGAAAACTCGTACGATAAATTTTGGGTCCAACCAGAAGCAAAGCAACTCCGAAATCGAGAAGGAAGGATGGAATCGATCACAACATAGAAAAAATAAGACTAACCTTACGGAACGAAGACTGATGTTTTTCGAACAGTTACACACGATGAATGACAAGAAGCTAAAAATAGGGATTTTTACGTATATCTGCAAAACGAAATTAACAACACATTAGACCTAAAAAGTTGGAAAAAGAAATTTGAAACATTCAAGATAAAAACAAAAAAAGCAGCAAAAATAGATATTTTCGAAAGGGAAGTGTTAATTTTATAAGGATACTGAAATCGTCACGTGACCCCTAGCTGGCCAATTGATTACATGGATGAAACACATGTCAAATTCTTTTCACTTTTTGTGTCCTTTTTTCCCATCTCAAGTACTCAATGTGGGCGACTGTGAAATGCTTGGTCGACAACAGCCAAATCCTAGGCAACTGGGTATGGGAGCAAAGCGGGTTTCTACTTAGGAATATTTGAGATTTTTCCGAAATCAAAAGAAGAGTCTCTAAAATCGTAGTCGGAAATGAACTACGCATACAGTTTGCTTCTGGGATAATATTGTAGCACACAAAAACGTGGTGTGTGTGTGTGTGTGTGTGTGTGTGTATGAGCGAGTTATAGGGTGGGCGGTTGAATATTACCAAACTCGTCTCACACATTTGAGACGACAATGTATCAATTGTACATCGTGTTGGCAATAATAAGTAGCAGATGATGTATGGTCCTTCCCGCGCGATGTAGTGTCTACATGGGGTACCGCCACATTATTTACATCTGTGGATTCCTCACCATTTCTCTGTCATTCAAGTCGTTTAATGGCGAAAACGGTGTAGGATATAATCGAAAGCTGAATCTTTTTTTTACATATTCGACGCGACAGGTTCAGTAAACACATGTTGTACAACAAATGCGTCACGACAGATGCTCGCGGTACGCAAATGTCTTTTACTTTTAGTATATAGGATAACTCATGAAGAGATATACAAAGGAACTGGGGAGAAAAGAAATTTATGGCTCTACTTGGCTGATAGGAGGGAACAGTTGACAGGTAACATCATGAGGCATCAATGATTAAACAGTGTGGTAATGAAGGAAAATATTGGTGGCAAAAATTCCAGAGGGAATCGAGGGCTTGAATACGTCAGATGTTGACCTACTACAATGCACATTGAGTACTGAGGAAAAAGATTAGATATTTTAAATAAGTTTATAAGATAAACTAGAGGTTAAGTTCTGACAGAATGCAGGAATAAACTACATAAATGAGAGAAAACGAAAAGTTTGCAGAAGTGGGAACAACATACTGGAAGAATGACTGAAAGGTGGTTGGTGAAACAGTTGATGCATTACACATAATGCAACAAAAGAATAACTTATAAGCCCATAAAATGATGTCTCGAATAAAGTTGTCGAAGTGCAGGAGGCAATGGTGAAGAAGAAGAAGAAACAAACGAAACAGACAGAGATAATCTTTTTGCATAGGCGTAAACATTTATTCAAACTGTCGCTTTGTTAAGTGCCACATTCCCATCGCAATATCGAACCAGTGTGACGCAATCACTTACAAGTACACCTGTCAGGAAATCAGTGACCCCAGAAGACATGATGACAGAGAGTATAACGCCGCCCCAGCAGTGACAACTGTCTCATTACGGCGACAAAGAGAGTCGGAAAGACCCTTCATGTGCGTCATATCCAGCTTAACTAGCTCACTGACGATTACATCCCGCAAATCTACAGAACTGCGGGGGCGTTGCTTGATAATCATCATGGAGATACATAAAAAATGGCATCACTTCGTCACTGTTCTGGTCCATATTCACGGTAACTTCCTGAATGAGTGGACCCAAATTATGGTACGAATATCACCCTGAAACATCACAGAATCAGATCCAGCCTGAATTTCACCCTCCATTCATTGCCCATTAAGTCCTCACTGCGCGGTCGGTGGACTTATGATTAAAAATTCTGTGTAATTTTTAATGGTTAACAGTCTTTGTTATTTTGAAACGTTGAAAAATTCAAGCACACAAGATGGTAACGAACATTATGAATAAATAGTAATGCCTTTAATTTGTAGTGGAAGGCTTCACATTTGCATCTGTTAAAATTTTGAAGATCTTAAGCATAATTTAGATTATGGATGTCAAATAAAGCAAATACCATATATATAATTCGACAGTGCTCATATTACTGGCTGATACTATGCGTAAAATTGGTTACATGTTTTCTGGACAATTCACGTAAGTATGTCTATGAAACCTTAGTCGACCACGGTATGACTTCTCAGCTAATGTAGTTGTCAAGTGTTAATGAAGTATTAAAGTTTCTTTTGATGTTGAGTATACCACTACTCCGCTCCACCACGCCACAAATCCGTGTCTCTGGCCTGTTCAGTTCAGAACAGGAATTTGCGCACTATAAGAAAGGAGGGACCTGGAGTGGTGCATCCATGCACTGTAGACAGTGTCATGAAACGCCTCACTCTCTGGTATTAGTAGCGTGGGTTGAGGTGTGAACAACTGAAGTGGTGAGCTCAAGACAGACAGTCCACACACCAGTCCCAGAGACAGTCAGGTGTTGAGAAAGGTCACCAACCGCTGGGGGTGGTCGCGCCAGACCCCGGAGGGGTGCCCACGTCACGTCACGTAATATCGAGTCGCTGGGGCCAGGGCCCGCAGTTTAATTTCAGTTTTAATTCTCGTCTCTTTTGCATCTGCCCCAACCCCCTCGGGACGAGGTGAAACTTTGGATCGAAGCTTAGGCAGCCATTACTGAGCGCCCGGCTACACTGCAGCGTCACCGGACGTCGTTCATATGTCTTTTATGTCCCATTCTGGAGATTTTAATCTAAACTACATTTTGAAGCGTTATGGGTGAAAACCAATTAAATCACATTTTTTTCGGAACTGAATTTCTGATACAGCTCGATTCACGCTGATCATAGGCGTATGCTGAGAGGCTAACATCGAAAACAAAAGCAAGTCCAGAGATATTTTTACTCACAGTTTTACTGTAAGGGGAGAGAGCAAGGTAAGTCAATATATCATCCTGCCACGAGAGGGCAGAGTAAACAGAATTCTGATTATGTGTCTCCCTCCAGTAAATTGGAGGCAAGGCTATACAGAGAGAATGGGGGTATCGGCATAAACTTTGCAAAAAATGCATCCCTGCCAAATACAGCAAACAATGATGATTACTTTAAGCGGAGACTTTCTGCGTATTCATTCAATATCCATGCTCTTGCAACAGACGAATGCTTTCTTATGTTTATCCTGAATGCACTGTGAAAAAGGGTGCAAATGGAGTGACGTCATTCCTTTTTCACTTCCACACATGTATTGCGTGAGGACACTGAAGAGCTCTATGGACGCTACACAGTGTGTTTCAGGATCAATAACCAGTATTCAGGGATATGACAGGAACGACCATTTGGAGCAAAGGAGTCGAGTTAACTTGGACTCTAAAATGCACACACTTAAGAGATATGAGCACATCTTCAGTAGAACAGATGTGATTGACATAGTGGACATGAACAAGTCTTAATGATTCTTAAAGTGTGCTTTTTATAATGCTTGTTTACTAGACCTTTTGCTTCGAATGATCGCTCCCATTACATACCTGAATAATGAATACTCCTCCTGGCAAATCATCTATAATTAGTGATTTTGCTGGTGGTCTAAATAAAAACTTCATTGTATGCCCTTCATTCATTACGTAACTCTCAATCGAATTAGTGGCTTTAAGAAGATAAAAATTCCATTCATTGTGCGTGGCCGTTCGTATTTAAGAGTACTGTAAAAATATTGGGTAATGGAACGGAGAGGCACTGATGGAGACAGCTGAAGATTTCAAGGAAATGATCGAAGCATCTAGACGTAAGCCTTCTCATCTGTGCTGAATGTTAGTCGAAGAATGGAAAACACTGCTGGGCTCGAAATATACTGCAAAATGTTCTTTTAGAATTCAGCCTGTTAAGATAATATTGTCTTAACGCAGCCACAGACACATACTGGAATATCAAACGACTTATCACGAAGGAATGCCAATTGGTATCAAAAGGACACCATAACAATCATACAAAGGATGGGATTTTTGAACTGCATATGTCTGCTTATAATCGTACGCTTATCTTCAAGATTCCTTACTCGTATAATTCAAAAAATGGTTCAAATTGCTCTGAGCACTATGAGGCTTAACATCTGAGGTCATAAGTCTGCTAGAACTTAGAATTACTTAAACCTAACTAACCTAAGGACATCACACACAGCCATGTCCGAGGCAGGATTTGAACCTGCGACCGTAGCGGTCGCGCGGTTCCAGACTGAAGCGCCTAGAACCGCTCTGCCACATCGGCCGGCTCGTCTAATTCACAATAGCTTCCAGTTATTTGCTGTTCGCTATAATCTAACTTGAACGATTCCATTCTGTATTTCAGATCTCCTTCCAGTTTCCATGCTTAAATATAAATAAACTCAAAGCCTGATTAAGTTTTTCCATCCGGGAACCTTGAAGTTCTTCAGTCAACTGCCCACGGATAAATATACGAATAAGTGGTATGATTACTGCAGCTGTATTATCACAACCACAAACTCACTTAGTCGTGAGGGTTACGGAATACTGTTTTGTTTACAGAATTACTATTTTGCTTGACTTACTAGTTTCAGTCCTCCTAAAAAGTAACATTTCGCTGCAGTTTATGAAACTGCTTCATTCTGGGAACACTCCGGATGACAGTGACGCCAGTTCCACATTCATTACACCAAAGATGTTTAATTTACGAAATAAAAAATGTTGTACGTTTTTATACACTGAAAAAATCACAGTTCTAACGAGAAATTTCTTTTTCTCGAGTTTCATAAAAACTGACTAACCTGCTCCTTTCTCCTGCCCCTTCTTTTAATGGATTGTTATCCAACATTTATAATGTTACTTACTTGCATCTTTTTTGATACTACACACTCTTTGAAATTCTGAAAGTAGTGGGGATAAAATACAGCGAGCGACATATTTTTCTCACCTTATATTGAAACAACAGTGCAGTTGTAATAGTTGGACGTGAAGGGAAGCAATAGCTGAGGAGGCATAGTGAGAAGGCGGCAGCCCATCCCCCATGTTATTCAATGAGTGTACTGAACAAGCGTGAATGAAACGAAGCAGAAATTTAGAAATGGAAATTAGATTCAGAGACAAGAAATAAAAACTTTGAGGTTTGCGAGCAACATTATAATTGTGACTCTTCAAGCTTACAACATTATAATTCTGTCATAAATCGCGAAGGGTTTGGAAGAGCAGTTGAATGGAATGAAAGGTGTCTTGAAGACAAGTTGCAAGATAAACAACAATGATATTAAAACAAGGATGATAGAATGTAATCGAATTAAACCAAGGGCTTCTGAGGAGATTAGAATATGAAATGAGACACTAAAAGTAGCGGACGAGTTTTCCTATCTGCACAGAAAAACAACTGAAGATGGCAGAAGCAGAAAGAATCTAAAATACAGATTGGCACTAGCAAGAAAAACGTTTTTGAACTAAAGAAATTTGTCAACGTCGCACAGAAATTTAAACGTTAGGAAACATTTTTGAAGGTATTTGTCTGGAGCTTAGTCTTGTACGGAGGTGAAACGTAGACGACAAAAAATTCAGACACGAAGAGAATAGAAGCTTTTGAAATATGATGATACAGATGAATGCTGCTACAGATAAATGCTGGAGATTAGGTACATAGTTCAAATAACTAATGATGAGGTACTGGATAGCATTGGGGAAAAAGAAATTTATGGCACAACGTCACTAAAAGAAGGGGTCGATTGATAAGACACGTCGTGGGGCTCCAAGGAATCGTCGTTTTGATTATGGTGGAAAGCACAGGAAGGAGATTGGGGTGGTAAAAATTGTAGAGGGAGGTCAAGGATGAACAGGTTCAGATGGGTATAAGTGTGCATTAATTGTGCAGAGATAAAGGAAGATATTTGTGGAGGATAGCCTAGCACGGAGAACTGAAGCAAAGTATTTTCAAGACTGAAAATCACAATAACAACTAAATTTTGTAATGCACAAAGCGAAAATCGAAGAAAGTGCGAGGCGATGAAAGTATGAAAAGTGGCGGAAGTACACCGATGCATAAAAAGAGTAATTTCACACTTGCTAAACAAAGTATTGTTTGGTTTCTGAAATATGGCATAACTCTTATTTTGAACATACAGTATAGGGAATACTTAAGAATATCGTTATAGCGCTTGTGGATTCGAGAAACAGTTCGACAACATAAAAAGAAATACATTGTTCTAAATACTGAGTAGAATGGGAATAAATCTAAAATATCGATAAAAACTAAGTGCCAGTTATATAGGCGAACGGCCAAGTATGAATATTATATACTGAGGGTGATGTAAGGCAGGGTTGAAGCATAGCATCGGGTTATTCGGGTTGTTCATCTGAGAGGCTACGGACGAAGACGAGGGACAAGGACAAAGAGGAATCGAACTGTAAAGGAAAGAGATATCAGCATTTTGTGGCGACAGTGATCTAGTTCTTCTCGTCGATAACTCAGAAGATTGTTCAATGAACTGCACAATACACTTGATATTGAGTATGAACTGAATACAAACAAAGCTATTATGAAAGGAATTAAGCGTAACAGAAGAGAAGGTAGCGATTTACTTAACATTAAAATTTGTGGAAAAACGCAGCAAGAGAAGAGGAAGTTGGATCACAAAAATTAGTCGATGCAAGGGATGTACCAGCAGTCGTTAATCATGTGTAAAGATAGCTTGCTTCACATAGTAGGTCTGCTGGTATGAAATATTGATCTGGGATTTGGGTAGCAGAACCTTAAGAAAACTAGCTCAGATGCGGTTAACTGTCTAACCGGCTGGGCACACATACGTATATTTTCTTTCAACGACTGCTTGGAAACTACAGATATTTAATCAGCTAAAACTATGAGCAGCTGTAGTTGTCAATGAACTTGGCTTGTTGTTTTATGGATCAACCATTGCGACTAATTGTCTGTCACTTCTGTTCGTGAATGATTGTAATTGTGTTGGGGTCAGAAATTGAAAAATAAAAAATGGAGACCATGTTTCAAATGCAACAGAAACAGCGAACAAACGTACGGAAAGAGGAGTTAATTCCAATATCTGCAGTGTATTATGCTCTACTATTAGTTTTCATATGACACTCCGGGCAGAGTGCACACTGGATGTTAAACTAGATTTATCGCTTGTGATCAGCGGAACGCGTTATTACCGTTACAAAGCGGAACATTGCTTTCGTTCAGTAGCGTCACAATTCAAGAGCATGGAATGCGCAGAAACAGAGCGAAAGTCAATAAATGTTTGGGAAGTACCAATCGAAATGCAGTGCTCGCAACGTGGCAAACGATTTCCTAGCAACCACAGCTCTGATGCGAAATAGGACTCGGAGCAAAAGGCAGAACACAGAGGCGTCAACACTCAAGCGAATAAAAAACATTGAAGTCTCAATACGTGTCATAAAATGACTAACACATAACGATGGGACATTTAAGATCGGATTTTGCACTCGATAAAGTAATGCAATGAGCATAAATAGACGGAAAGACATGATATACACTCATGCTCATAAATTAAGGATAATTGCCGAATGAGGTGCCACACAACGTGGCACTACACAAAACTGGCGCTAATAACATAGGCACATCGGGAACACACACGACACAGATCTGTAAGTCCACGGTATTTGTAATGAGTTGAGAAAACCGTCCAGAAACACATGTGCTACAAAACGCCACTGTTTCCTGCGCATATACCCCGCCATCAATATGGGATATGATCACCATGCACACGTACACAGGCCGCACAACGGGTTGGCATACTCTGGATCAGGTGATCGAGCAGCTGCCTCCCGAGCTCCTGAAGTGTCGCAGGGGTTTGAAGACGTGCATCGATACGTCGACCGAGAGCATCCCAGACGTGGTCGATGGGGTTTAGGTCTGCAGAACAGGCAGGCCACTCTATTCACCTGATATCTTCTGTTTCAATGCACTCTTCCACGATGGCTGCTCGGTGGGACCGTGCGTTATCATCGATCAGGAGGAAAGTGGGACCCACTGCACCCCTGAAAAGGTGGACATATTGGAGAAAAATGACGTCCCGATACACCTGTTATAGTTCCTCTGTCAAAGACATGCAGGGGTGTACGTGCACTGATCATAATCCCACCCCACCCCACACCATCGAACCACTACCTCCATATAGGTCCCTTTGAAGGACATTAAGGGGTTGTCACGTGGTTCCTGGTTCACGCCAGATAAAACCCGGCGAAAATCACTGTCCAGACTATACGTGGACTCGTCCGTGAACATGACCTGGGAGCACTGTTCCAATTGCCATGTACTGTGTTCTTGGCACCACTATTTACGGGCTCTCCTGTGACCAGGGGTCAGTGGAATGCACCTTGCAGGTCTCCGGGTGAATAAACCATGTCTGATCAGTCGTCTGTAGACTGTGTGTCTGGAGACAACTGTTCCAGTGGCTGCTGTAAAGTCCCGAGCAAGGCTACCTGCAGTGCTCTGTGACCGTCTGCGGTCACTGTTGGTGAGATATCGGTCTTCTTGTGGTGTTGTACACTGTAGACGTCCCGTACTGTACCGCCTGGACACGTTTCCTGTCTGCTGGAATCGTTGCTATAATCTTTGTAGCACATAGAGGGCCCCTGCTACGACCTGCTGTGTTTGACCAGCCTCCAGTCGCCCTAGTATTCTACCCCTCATAACCTCATCAATATGTGTTCTTTGAGCATTTTTCAACACACGGTCACCATTAGCACGTCTGGAAACGTCTGCACACTTACTCGCTGCTCCGTACTCTGACATGCACCAACACACCTCTGCGTATGTGAACTGCTGCCAGCGCCACCGTGCGACGACCGCAGGTCGAATGCATCGCATGGTCAGACCCCGAGGTGATTTAAGCCCGCAAGCCGCCCACCAGAGCGTTGTTTCACCATGTATCAGCATTATCCTTAATTTATGAGCATGAGTGTGACTGCACAGCAAACAATCAGTCACCGCCGTCGTAAGCACTTGTTTAAAAAATTTTTACCTACGAGACTACAGAATTGTCGTTTGTTGTTGTGGTCTTTGTTCCGGCGTAACAAGCGCGGGCACGAAGATCCCCAGAGAGGGCTGTGAGACGACACCAGCCACAGCACGCTGACTAGGACGTCACCACGATAAGAGGGGCATCTACACGAAGAGAATAAAAGCGAAACGCCGCCTAGTCTCGTCCGCACTAGAGTAGCAGTGACTTGTGATCCACATCAATTACTTGCATGGAAACTGTATATTTGGAAGGACACTGACTATTTGCATGTCGCCAATTGCTTGCGACACCACCTTGTACATACTCAAGTTAAGTATTGTCAGTTCAATTACTATAATAAACTCCATTAATATGATTTGCTTATATGTTGCCTACCAATCCGAGAAAACAGCTTGCTATAAGAGACGAGTTGGCTGGATCCCATAGTCTTCAGTCCGAAGACTGGTTTGCTGCAGCTCTCCGTGCAGGTTCTCCCGTGAAAGCCTCTTCATCTCCGAATAACTATTACACGCCACATTCATTAGAAACTGCTTACTGCATTGAAGTCTATGTCTCCATCTAAATACTTTTCCCCAACGCTTCCTTCCAGTACCAATTTAACTTTATGGTGCGTCCTATCAATCGATCGTTTCCCGGAGTCATATTCCGATACAGAATTATTTTTCCCCAGTTCGATTCATTTGGTATTCGATCCACCTATCTAATTTTCAGTATTTTTCAGTAATACCACATTTCAAGCTTCAACCTTCTTCTCGTCTGAATTACCTGAGGTCCATTTTCATTCAATTTTATGCTCCATGCAAATGATTTAAGGAAAGATCTCTGCACACATAATTTTATGTTAGATGATAAACAAGTTCCCTTTTACAGAAATGGTTTCCTTGCTATTGTCAGTCTGTATTTTGTATCTTCTCGACTCCGGCCATCATCAGTTAATTTGCTGCCCACAGACAAAACTCACATACTACCTTTAGTTTCCCATCTTCCAACCTGGTTTGCTCACCATCGACACAAAATTACAGCATCATGGCAAGCAGCAAAGTTTTTATTTCTTCTCCCTGAACTTTAATTCTATTTCTATTTATCCTCGATTTCCTTTAGAAATTTCTCCATGTGGAGCTTGAATAAAATCAAGGACTCAACAAAATCCTGTCTTATTCCCTTGTCAACTATGGATTTTCCTTTATGTCCATCAACTCTTACAGCTGCAATTCGATTTCTGCTGAACTGTAAATAACTTTTCGAGCCCTATATTGTGTCCCTGCTGCATTCAGAAATTTTAAACAGTCTAGTCCTGTCCACTCTGTCGAAAGCTTTCGCTAAATTTTGCAAAAATGACTTAGTGTTCTCGGAAAAAATCCACGATCAGTGATTGTAAAAGAGATGTTTTTATGCCCGCCTTGACTGTATCAATTTTTTTTGTTTGAAATGATGGGTTTTGGTTCGAAAAAACTACCATCAGAACTGATTGTATCTGTCACAAGAGTAACCTTTCCATCTTATCAGTGAAATTTATTTGCTGTCTTGTGATGTAGCATGTAAATTTTGCTGAAAGTTAGACTGATTACTGTCTAAATCGATACAATCTAATCCGAGAAAGATCCATGTTGGATATAAACAGGGCACTTTCAAAAATTACAAGGATCAAGACGGAAAATAAAAACTCTGTTTTCTCGTAAACCGACAAATGCCATAAACGTGGGTTTGCCAAGGACGGTCCTACATTCCTCCGGACACCCCTACTGATCGTCGCCAAGGTCGTACCCTACAAGTTCTTCCACTCCTCTGTAAATGACTCGTTTCATATTCTGCAACCATGTTTAGTTATTGAACTGGTGGTTCGGTAATATTCACACCTGTCAGCACCTCCCTACTACGAAATTGCAATTACCGCATTCTTCCTGAAGTCAGAAACTATTTCGCCTGTTTCATAACGTGCCGACAATGTCGATTATTTTTGACATGACAGCATCTCAGAAGGATCACAGAATTATGACAGTGTATTTTCCGTTTCGCTTGTCACGGGACGAGTGACTAAAAGTAGGATGAGCGTTTGGAATTCACCTCAAATCGGAAATCGGTCAAGTGACTTCCCTAGCTCGTGTGGTGCGATCTTTGTCTTGATCGACAAATTTAAGAGGGTAATCCCAAAAGTAAGGTTTCCAATTTTTTTATAAGTACAGAACTCTGTTTGTGTGGCAGTTGCTCACACTGTTATGAAGAGTGATTCACGCGCTGTGTGTAAACATGCGCACGCCGCACTGAAGCGCTCAGTCTTGGCTTGGCAGCCGTTGAGAATGGAGCTCCCGTTGGATGTTACCGCCAAGTGCCAATTTCACGCAGTTATTCGGTTTTTGAACGCAAAGGGCACTGCGACGATTGAAATTCATCGCCAGTAGACGGAAGTGCATGGTGAGTCGTGCATGGATGTCAAAAATGTTCTTAAGTGGTGTAGAGAGTTTGCACCTGGTCGGACCGAAATTCACGACGAACAAAGGAGCGGGAGACCGTCAGTTTCTGAGGCCACAGCATTGAAGGTTGAGCAAAGCATGCGTGAACATCGTCGGATCACCCTGTATGATCTCTGCACTTTGGTTCCTGAGGCTTTCAGAAGCACCGCTCACAGAATTTTAACGGACACATTGAACTACCGGAAGGTGTGCGCAAGATGGGTGCCACGCATGCTGACTGAGGACCACATGCGGCAACGAGTTGATGCTTCCCGCGCATATCTTCACCGCCTTGCAGCCGAACAGGAAAACTTTCTGGACTCAAATGTCACGGGTGACGAAACCTGGACATACCACTTTACACCTGAGACCAAGCAGCAATCACGCCAGTGGCGGCATCCTTCTTCGCCAAAGTCGAGGAAATTCAAACAAACACAGTCTGCCGGTAGAGTCACGACAACCGTATTTTTAAGATCGGAAAGTGGTATTGTTGGTCGACTTTATGCCCACTGGGACCACAATTGACGCTGACAGGCACTGTGTGACTCTGGAAAAACTCAAATGAGCAATTCAGAACCGGAGAAGAGGCATGTTGAGCAAGGGCGTACACATTCTCCATGACAACGCTCACCCACACATCGCTCGGCAAACCGTTGCTCTCCTGCAACAGTTTCAGTGGAACACAATCACCCACCCACCCTATAGTCCTGACTTGGTGCCCAGTGACTGTCACCTGTTCCCTAGGTTAAAAGAACATTTGGCCGGAAAGCGATTCAGCTCCGACGACGAGTTGAAAGAAGAGGTTCATAACTTTCTGAACAGCGTGGCGGCGAGCTGGTATGACATGGGCGTACAGAAACTGCCACAGCGTCTACAAAAATGCATCGACAGAAATGGTGATTACGTCGAAAAATAGCTAAATGTTCAAGTTGTAAACCGATGTAAACCATTGTAGAAATAAACAGGTCTATGTACTTATAAAAAAATAGGAGACCTTACTTTTGAGATTACCCTCGTACGAAAGCGTTGTCCAGGATTCGAGTGCAGCTTAATAGTTGTGACAAGCAAGACTTTAAATATGATGCCTGCTAGTTTCATTCGCAGTAGTTTAAATTGTGCTCTTATGTTCCTACCCAACCACATCCTCGAAAACCGCAACATATTCCTAATAATCAGCAAAGTATTACTGATAAGAAAGACTACAAACATGAATGGCTCTTGTTTTACCTGAGGCAGTTTAAGGTGTACTCTTAGATTTATGCCTAACCATGCTGTTAGAAACTGCGACATTTTCCAAAATAAACAACCAAACACTGGCGACAGGAAAAGATGTATACATGAGCCAATGCGAATCGTAAGGGCATAAAGCACACGACCGTCGGACCCATACTGAAATGAATATCAGGGAAACCGGTGAAACAGCTGCTTCTGAGTGTTCATAGATACAACGAGGTCTTAAATTCCTACCTAACCACTCCCTCGGAAATCACGACATATGCAGGAAAAACAGTCAAATTTTTGTGACAAGAAGGATGACAAATTTCATCGCTCATTGCTTCACTCACAGCTATTTTACCTTTCGTTTTTTAATCAGACACAAGTCGCAAAGTGGCAGCAACTCATTAGCGAGAGGTCACACAGTTATACACACTGGTCCCCAAAACAAAAGCAAAAATACCGAAATTTTGCAAGGATGCGTTTATTTTGCCACAGAACACTATAATCAGGTGATAGTCAAGTAGAAAGAATATAAAGAATACAGAACGTAAACAACTACAACATGCATAACGGTAAACCAATATGTTCTTCGTTTTTTGCAACTTAATGGATTTACACACACATTCCGACAACTGGTTAATGCGCTCAGTACGGGATGTGACTACCTCTGTCAGCAACACATGCCTGACAAACGACGGGGCACGCTGTGAATGTCATCAGTGTCATATTGAGGCAATAACGCCCATCCCTGCAGAGCTGCTTGCAAGTCTTGGAGAGTGGTTGGTGAATGCTGGCATGATGCAATCCGTCTCCCTAGTGCATCCCATTGTGCTCCAGAGGAGTCAAATTGGTAGAGCGACTGCGCCACGCCATTCGAAAAAATGGTTCAAATGGCTCTGAGCACTATGGGACTCAACTGCTGTGGTCATCAGTCCCCTAGTACTTAGAACTACTTAAACCTAACTAACCTAAGGACATGACACACATCCATGCCCGAGGCAGGATTCGAACCTGCGACCGTAGCAGTCGCACGGTTCCGGACTGCGCGCCTAGAACCGAGAGACCACCGCGGCCGGCACGCCATTCGTACAATATCTTCCAATTCCAAGAAAACATCAACAATCAGTGCTCTATGAGATGAGCATTATCATACATTAATACGAAGTATGAGTCGGCAGCACATCACAACAATCGCACATGTGATCCCAAGATCTCGTCACGATATCTGACTGCATTAAACCCTGCCGAGGAGGTGTTCGAGTGGTCAACGTGATCCGTGTCCACACCATTACCGATTATCCTCGATATCAGTCTCTTTTCACAATGGTTGGGTCCCGACATAATGATCCACGTTCCCTGCAGAAGCGAATCCGTCGAGAATCACTCTCCAAACTAACAGGGACTAACATTGGCCCAATGTTCGACGGTCCAGGTGGCATGTTGACGACTCCACTCTAGACGTTCCCTTCTGTGAAGTCGCGTCAGAGATACACATACAGCTGGTCTCCGACAATGAAGGCCACTCTGGCGAAGCCTTCTGCACACTGTTTGCCTCGCTACAACACTTCCAGTGGATGCTGCGACGTCAGATTCCAGCTGCCGTGTACGAATGCGGTACCGTCTTACCCCTACAGACAAATAACGGTTCTCTCTTTCTCATGTTGCACGTGGTCGGCCCCGCCTGATCTTCGGGATACAGTCCGAAAAACAAGAGGACGGTTTTACATTAAGCCGGCAGGCCACATCAGTTTGCTACAGTCCTGCTTCTATTCTTCCCATGGCCCTCCACTGCAGAGAGCCTGGTAGGTATCTTTTCTTTGCCATACCTGTGACTGCTTACACAGCGGTTGTGGTCTGAAAGGTGCCCTGACGTCATCGTTGGCGTCGTTGTCCGTTGACCAGAATGCCATCTTCCGTGAAGGACACGATGGAACGGACAGCTGTTGACGGTGAATTGGGCACAGTACGGGGAAATAACGGTTTGTTGCTTTAATTTTGGACACCAGTGTGAAAACTAGCGAACGCCGCAATGCTTCACATTCGTCCTAATCTGCTTTTGCCCCCCCCCCCCCCCCCTCTTTATCCCTCTTGCTCTTCCCTCCCTTTGTCCATCTCCTCGTTTTCCCCCTATCTGTCCATCACCTTTCCCCCACCCCCTGTAAAGCTCTTATCCCACATTCATCTCCTCCTCAAGCACCTCTCTGTCGTCCGCCCCGGTAGCTGATTGGTCAGTGTGACAGACTGTCAATCCTAAGGGCCCGGGTTCGATTCCCGGCTGGGTCGGAAATTTTCTCCGCTCAGGGACTGGGTGTTGTGTTGTCCTAATCATCATCATTTCATCCTAAACGCCGAAGTGGAGTCAAATCGAAAGACCTGCACCAGGCGAACGGTCTACCCGACGGGAGGCCCTAGCCACACGACATTTCCATTTTATCTCTCTGTCCATATCCTTCTTCCCCTTCTTTATATCCATTTCCTCACTCCTTCTATGTCCGTCTCCTCCGCCCACTCCCTCTGACCTTATTTATTGTCACGTTAAGTCGGATGGAGACAACTATCAGCCTGGAGTCATTGTGAGTAGGCTCCCTATGAACGGCATATCACAACGTACCATCAACTTTCCTCCTGACCAACACATCAAGAAAGGGAAGCCAACCAATCTCTTGCATTTCCATAACAAAAGGGAAAAATCCGAAAACTGTAAACTTGTAATCATATCGAACAAAAATGTTTTTGGTCATTTATTATCAGACTGTCTGACTGTCCGTCCGTCTGTTAAGACACCTCTTTCTCAGGAGTGGGTACACGTGTCAAGTTGAAATTTATGTCGCACACTGCAGTCTATGGTCCCTTGTTGGTACACTTGTATTCAGAAAAAAAAATAGAACACCGTGAACGACTAGAGGTAGGACGTTCATATTCACAGGACATGTATATTAGTATGTTCTGCAGAAACGATTAGCATTTCAGTCACCTCGCTGCAGCATGTGTCCTGTTGCTTGGTAGGCACAGGATCCTCCATGGGATCAGGTAACTTGTTCTATACGTGATGGCATCGACGCATATAAGGCATGAATTGCGTCCTGTGGTATAGTTATCCGTGCTGCACTCACTTGGTTCCAGAGTTCATCTGTGGTGGTTGGCATTGGGTCACAGCGCTGCACCCATCGATTCACCACATCCCATTCATTTTCGATTGGCGTCAAGTCTGGTGATCTGCCGCACCAGGGAAAAAAGTTGACAACGTGTGAGAACAAGAAGGCACGTGTTCGTCCAGCAACATGTGATCGTGCATCGGCTTGCTAAAAATGGCGTCTGGGGTGTTGTGCAGAAAGGCTATGGCTACGGTTCGCAGAATGTCATTCACGTAGGTCAAATGGCCACAGTACCCTCGACACGCACCAACTGTGATTTGTGGTTCTACTCAACAGCACCCCACATCATCAGGCCTTGGGTTGGCGCTGTATGTCTTATCCGAATGCAGTCAGTGTGATGCCGGTCCCCCTGTCTGCGGCGAACCAGAATGCGGCCATCATTTTCTAACAAACAGAACCTGAATTCGCTCGAAAACATTATCCGATGCCATTCCTGTCCCCAGTGATGTCGTTCCATACAGTACTGCTGTCTAGCATGTTTCTGCGATTTGTCAAAGATAGGTCGTGAAGTGAATGACGCGCACGTAATCCATGCCGTAATAAACGGCGACCGACTGTAGCCCGTGACAGTGTATGATGTGTTTCACTGTTACGAGCTGTTGTGCCAGAGCCGGAGGAGGACGCAGATCAGTCCTGCAATGCCATTCGGATGAGGTGCCGATCTTCTTGGAGAGCAGTCTGGGTGGTGCGACCTGACACATCTCGTAGTGTTCTACGGCCTTCCGCAAACCTTCTGCACACATCCGTTGCACCGCCGAAACACTTTGACCCACACGAGCAGAAATTTCCCGGATGGGTGCATCATATTCTCTTATGCCAAAATGCGTTCTCTTCCATACTCGCTGATTTGACGGTACGGTTCACGCATATGTCTGCGAGGCATCCTGCATATCTGCTCCCGTCACACTCATCCATTGTCTTCGGTTTACAGCGACAACGATAGCCGCGGGCACATTTTACCGGTAGCTGGTGTTGCACCGCGATATCGACGTTGTCCTTGAACCTGCGGGCCGACACAGTTCAGCTGCTAATCATTTCTGCAAAACACACTAATGTAAATGTCCTGTAATTACGAAAGTCCTATATCTAGTCACTCAAGGTATTCTGTTTTTTTCTGTACGTGATTGTATAATAAACGTTAGCTTCTAAGCCAATGCAATCAAAAGATATGGCCATTTATGACAAATATTTTGATTCTCGCAGAATCATTCATCGAAACCTATGGGAAAAAATCCCCTTGGTCTACAATAATGAAATTTGGCAAGAAGTAAGGTTTCACAGCATAAATAAAGGCAAAAAAAAGTAAGCGAATATGTGTTTCACACACAACTTGAAACGCCATATCTACTTGCAGCAATCGCTCCTGGATATCAGATGATGAATAAATGCCGAAACGCGTCTTATGAGCAATAAAATGATTCCTTGCCTGATGTTTGACTTTTACCATTGCACCGCAGTCAGCCTGAATGGACAACTACTGATCATTATAATAATGGCCACCTGCCTCCTGTATGACATTACGTCACATTTAAATTGCCGTTCGGAGTGGCCGAGCTGTTCTAGGCGCTTCAGTCTGGAACCACGCGACCGCTACGGTCGCAGGTTAGAATCCTGCCTCGGGCGTGGATGTGTGTGACGTCCTTAGGTTAGTTAGGTTTAAATAGTTCTAAGTTCTAGGGGACTGATGACCTCAGCTATTACGTCCAATTGTGCTCAGAGCCATTTGAACCATTTGAACATTTAAATTACTGAAATAAAAACATTCTCGAAAATCTGGGAATCTCTTCGGTCGATATCTTGCCAGTATCGGTGTCAATAAAAGCAGGAAATGGCCGAAATTCTCGATTCTCGGAATAGATGAACTGTCTATACAGGGCGAAGAAGAATTCGCGCAGTCGGACTTTGTAGAGCGATTTCTCACGTACAGGCAACACAAAAATGTCTCTGACAAAATTTGTCCTGTGCATATTTCAGGCAGTAAATGGACGTTAAGGACTGGCAATCTGGCAACACTGTAATAACGTGTACGGTAATCAACTCTCTCAGCATACAACAGTAGTGCTGTGCAGTTGGTGCTGTGGGTAGCGTTTTGCGTTAGCCGGTCGAGGGTTCGATTCTGGTCGAGGCGTATTTGTTTTTATTTGACAGTTTCATACAGCCATGTGATATTGTGACATTCACCGTTTCGTAACCCACAGATATCCGACATTTACATAACACATGTTTGAAAATTATTTGCGAAGCACATTTATAGCCCTACTGGTGATGTAAGGCCATGACGAAATGTAATGGCCCTGAGAGTGGCAAGAACAATAACTGTTATTAATCGATGGAAATATTTGTGAAGGGTACACAGAAAAAAAGGTTTGAAATCTAGTAGATGCAGTGGTGTGAAACAATTCGCGTTTACGACATGCAAAAGACTTCTTTTAAAAGTAGAAAAGCGAAAACCATTGTACTTCCATTTCTGTCTTCGTAGTATCTCCGTGCAAATGTTTTGTAAAAGACCCACTGTAATGGCTGTATGACAATTAAGACGACGGCTACCGTACCACGCAGACTACTTTTAGCAAATAAAAACGAATACGTCTCAACCACGAATTGAACACTTGACCTCCTGCATGTTAAGCCAAAACACTACCCACTGCACCAGCTTCACAGCACCAATGGAATTAGCTGTCAGAGCTAGTTACCATACATGTGATTACAGTGTTTCCAGATAGCCAATCTTTAACGTCCATTTACTGCCGGAAATAAGCGCAGGTCTAAATTTTGTGACAGAGGAATCGGGCTGGGAAGTCCGAGTGCGCGAATCTTTCTTCACTCTGTACGCATAATTAATTTTGTACAGAACCCTGAGTGCGCGAATCCCTCTCGAACCTGGCGAATTTTTCCGTATTTCTTTTAGTTGTCATGCAATCGTCTTCTGAAACGCAGGTGGTAATGACGAATAACTGTGTACTTCATAACCTGCGATTAGAACTCAATAAGAATCTTAAGGTTTTTGTAGATATGTAGATTCCGTCGATAAACAGCTTCGAGTCGGAGAGTGAAATTGGTGGTTGGTATGTTTTTCTGACGTTACAATTACTCCCACTTACTTTACTGCTACATTTACACGAGGGAGTTCCACGTTCCAGCTGGCGGTGAGAAAATGCTCCACGACTCCCGTTACTCACGGGGCGATAGTGGTAGCTACAGGGGGCTAGACCCCCAGCAGTCAAGGAGAATAGTATTTATGTGGCTGGCCTCCAGAAAATCTAGACTAAAGGCGGAAGGTGCCGAGATATATGACCTAATGTGCAGCGTCACTTGAACGCTCCATGGGCGCACTTCGTTTCTCAGGATATACTGCGATTCACAACCGACCTCTCCAGATTAAAATTAGTTGGAGAGGGCATCTCAGAGGCAAACTTAATACATTCAGAACTCGACACGGAAATATACAGAAGTAAAGGCAATTTCTGGAGTACCCCAAGGGAGTTATATAGGGCCGTTACTGTTTAGAATATCTATAAATCTTCTGGCGCACTACGTTGGAGGATCTACAGGGACGCTAATGTTCTGTGTGGCAATGATGCAACACCGGAAGTCTGAAGCGAAAACCGGGAAGACCTGCAGAAGGTCAACTATCGGTGCGGGACCGGCAGTCGACCTGAACGAAAATACAAGGGAAGTTCGGAAACTAACGCTCAATAATTTTACTACCAAAAAGTTTAATAGGTAACAAAACGAAAACATAACAAATGGTCTCACATCTTCTACATGCTTTAATACATAGTCACCAACGTTCTCAACATATTTCGCCCATCGTGGTACCAGTTTCAATACGCCCTGCACAAACAAGTCCGTTTGGTTGGAGAATAGCCATCCGCGGACTGCTCATTCTTCATGGGGCCGAACAGATGATAATCCGACTGTGCTAGGTCCGGACTGTATGGTCGATTCTGGAGCACGTCCCACCCAAATTTGGGTGTTTGTTCACGAACAAGGGCAGCAACATGGGAGCGAGCGTTGTCATGAAGAAGTTTGCCACCGGCAGCATTGATGTTTTGGTCTTTGTCACGAAGGGCACAACGTGGCTTAACCAAAGTTGTAATGGTCGCTGCAGCATTCACAATCGTACCATGTTCAGCAGAGTCGGCCAATAACACACAATGCATATCCAAGAACACTGTCATATGCACTTCTCTAGCAGACTGAGTCAGTTTTGCTACGGTCGCAGGTTCGAATCCTGCATCGGGCATGGATGTTTGTGATGTCCTTAGGTTAGTTAGGTTTAAGTGGTTCTGAGTTCTAGGGGACTAATGACCACAGCAGTTGAGTCCCATGGTGCTCGGAGCCATTTGAACTGAGTCAGTTTTAAGTTTCCTCGTACTGTAGAATCACCATCTTTCCACTCCATACAGGTTTTCTTGGTTTCTGGCGTATACTGGTACGCCCGCGACTTATCACCAGCGACGATTCACTTGAGATAGTCACGTTCTTCTGTGGCGTAACGCGTTAAATGATCACAGCTCGTGAGCATTCGCTGGCCCTTGTGATTGTCTGTCTGGTTCACAGGCACCTAGCGCGCGCTAACGTCACGAAAGTTCAAGGTGCTATTAACAATATCGTACACCGCTCCACAGGAAATGTGAACTGCTGCAATAAGGTTTGCAGTTGCACATGCTGATCGTTCAAAATTGGAGGAATTCACACCACTTGGAGACACTGGTACGGACCGCACACTCGTCCACGTGCACGCCAAGCATGTCCCTGTGAAATCCACTCGCTTTATGCCCTTTGGCTCACAAATATCGAACTAAGCTTCACTGCTCAATTAGACGACAGTAACATGCGTGCGGGGCCAACGAGATATGCGGGCTCTGCAAAGACCTTCTGACATGACACTTGTCGCCTTGTCCGCCACACTTCTCGAACGCTCGGCTCCGTGCAGGACCCATGGGAGACCAATATTTAATTGGAAAGGTACCCACCAAAGGTCTTAACTGCGTCGTGTACTATCGAGAACTTGCATGCATTTGAATACGCAGTTCAGAATTATTAAACTCGTCTGAAATAGCTATTCGCTCCCCGCCGGATACGGTAACAACTGCAGTGTCACGTGCTGTGATGTACACGTCAAGGTCAGTCTTTTTCGTGGGCCTCGCATGCGCACCAAGTTTATTTTGGAGTTCAAGCTTCGCTCACTAGAGCCGCACATGGAAACAAAATATCCTCTGTAGTGCAAACTTCAAACTACATAGAAGCAAAATTTCAACATCCCTGCTGCAGTACCAGGGGAAAAAAAATCACTGTGTTATTTTCCAATCCTCCCTCGTAAATATAACGCGTTATTCATAAGAAGATGATAGTCTTGGCCGTAAACCACAGTAAACAGAAGTAGCGTCAAATACCTTTGTGTAATTGTTCGGAGCAACCTACAATGGAATGACCACATAGAACCAATCTTATGAAAAATCACATGGCAGACTGAGATTCGTTGGATTAATCCTAAGAAATGTAACTCATCCACGAAAAAAGTCACTTTTGAAAAACTCATTCGCCCAATTCTTTAGTATTGTTCGTCAGTCTAGGACCCTTGTGAAGTAGGATTAATTGAAGAAACGGCGATTTCCTCACGGTATCGTTTAATCGGCACGAAAGCTTGACAGATATGCTTAACAAATTCCATTGGCAGACGCTACAAGAGAGGCGTTGTTGATTTAGGAAGGCGGCCAAACAGCGAGGTCATCGGTCCTATCAGATTAGCAAAGGATGGAGAAGGAAGCCGGCCTTGCCCTTTCAAAGGAACCATCCCGGAATTTTCCTGAAGCGATTTTAGGGAAATCACCGAAAACCTAAATCAGGATGGCCGGACGCGCGTTTCAACCCTCGTCCTCCCGAATGCGAGTCCAGTGTACCATCTCTCTCGGTAGTGGCGTTGTGCATCGAGGAGAGATTGTCGGTGGACATAAATGAAACACCAGAGAGAACTATGCAGGAAATACGTCATATAAAATTCCTCTTGGAACGTTTTCACTTCTTAAATGACAAATGTGTGTGACTTTCTAAGGGACCAAACTGCTGAGGTCGTCGGCACCTAGAGTTACACACTACTTCAACTAAACTGACCTAACGTATTCCAAGAACAACACACACAGACACTCATGTCCGAGTGAGGAATCGAACCTCCGGCGGGAGGAGCCGCACACTCCGTGACATGGCGCCTCAAACCAAGCCGCCACTCCGCGCAGCTTAAATTACAGTTTATTAACAAACAGTGGAGTTCTCACAATAAAGTGCTACGCAGGCAGGTATTGGAACAAGAAACGAACTACCACCTTTAGCAGGATTTTACTTCGGTGCTTCGGCTTTCCGTGAAAACGTCGCCACTTCCCAAAATACAAGCTGCTTCGGCACGCCCTGCGCTAACACCATAGTGAACCTGAATATCAAGACATGCCTCCATTCAGCGAAGGTTCACTGAATGAGAAAATTTTTGCTGATAATATAGCAGCATGGCCATTGTCAAGGCAGATCTACACAGATGGGTCTAAACAAAAAGACGGGGCAGGAAATGCATGCATGAGGGCAAGACTAATCGAGGAGGCAAATTCAAGTTCCCTGAAGTTGCGTCCATACTCACTGCATATCTCATAGCGATGATAGAGGGACTTAAATACGCAAAAGAAGTGGAACAAGAAACAATCGTAATTTTATCAGACACAGGCAGACACAACAGAAATTTTGTAGTGACAATGGCATGATTTCGCTTCAATCACGGGAGATTCGGGCTACATCTCTACTGCCTCAACGTGGTCACATCTTCTTGATGTGAATGCCGCAGTGAGGAAGATGTTAATCACGTTTTCTCCGGGTGCCACAAAAAGTTTCAAGAAACCACGAAAGTACTACAGCATCTGATGACCTCTGGAAGTGCCTTGGCTACGAACATTAAAACGATTTCGGCTACAGAAGACAACGAAGTCTGTAAGCTCTAATACGGTTTTATACAAAGGGTCAAATAAGAATATAGAAAGACAGAATTCTTTTACTTTATTTTTTATGTAATAAATATGTTAATGTACTTAGATCGTTTACTTAAGTTCAGTTTGATTGGATGTCTCAGATAACTTTCTTTTTGTCTAAGGCTGGCAATATGGTGATGCCTAAAAGGCATTAATAAATGTAAAAAAATTCTTCCAAACCATATGTGGCATACCGCAAACCAGTGCTTAACAGTACTGGTTAAAAACAGGAACGCGTTATGCAGGTATTGGAGTCACTCGCGTCCATCTAGAAAAGGTAAGGCCTTATCATAAGGCTTCGGCAATATGATTTCATTTCTGATTGTTCCATCACTGGTGAATTTTCTTGTGTGTTATTACTGTTTTATATTTATAGTTTTTACTGAGTTAAACGAAGGCGATGTTGGCCTCATGTGTTCGACGATGCCCTTTAGTTACACTGTCTAAAGGATCGTTCTAAGAAATACCAAATTAAGGTATTTGCTCTTTCAGTATTTTATCTGTTTATACATGCTTTTAGGTTATCCAAGTCTGCACAACGCAATCGCGATTCTTAAATACAGGTATTTGTTCTCTGTTTCCTATGTAGATCAACCTGAAGATGCCTAAATAAGGCGAAACGCGTAGCTGAAAAATAAAAAAACTAAAATTGCAACCAGGTCTGTTTTTAACCAATACTAAATTTTAAAAAAAAGTCCGAAAGTAAGATTTCTAAGAAGAGCTGGGTAACAAGGCGCTTCATCCGACATACGCATTGCGAAATGAGGTCGACGAGAAAAATTACAGAAAATGGAACACTTACACACATTTATAGGCACCGTTCACGAAAAGAAAAATTGTGATTAAAAAGGACCGTCGGAACAGACCTTGAAGGCCTAATGGCACCCACCGGCCCTGGTGTCATTCTCAAACCTCAGGCGTCACTGGATGCACATACGAAGGGGCAGGTTGTCAGCACACCACACTCTCGGCGATTGTCTGTTTCGTAGTCGGTGTCGCCACCTTTCAATCAAGCAGCTCCTCAATTGGCCTCACAACGGCTGAGAGCACCCCACTTGCCAACAGTACTCGGCAGACCCGGATGGTGACCCATCCAATAGCTAACCAAGCCCGACAACGCTTAATTTCGGTGATCTGACCGTTTATTTACAGGCCTCTAGCTACCACCATCCTTCGCAAACTACGACTGTACGTAAGACGTTAGTAACAGGGCTAATGTAGTGTCCGACGCTGACAGCCTACACAGTGAAGTGGTACAGCTGGAAGAAACACTTACAAGGGAACCTCCCCACCGCACCCCCCTCAGATTTAGTTATAAGGTGGCACAGTGGATAGGCCTTGAAAAACTGAACACAGATCAATCGAGAAAACAGGAAGAAGTTGTGTGGAACTATCAAAAAAACAAACAAAATATACAAACTGAGTAGTCCATGTGCAAGATAGGCAACATCACGGACATTCCGAGATAAGGAGCGCCGTGGTCCCGTGGTTAGCGTGAGCAGCTGCGGAGCGAGAGGTCGCTGGTTCAAGTCTTCCTTCGAGCAAGAAGTTTGATTTTTTATTTTCAGACAATTATCAAAGTTCAGGCACTCACACATAATCAACTTCCCTCTCCAAAATTCCAGGACCAGATTTGCTTGGACATATGCAGGATTTGACGGTCTACACACGGAAAAATTTGAAAACGTAAAAAACATATGTTTTGACAGAGCACAGGGAAAAGCGTGCGAGTGTGAGACTTTTGGATTCATTTGTTGCAGTTTATGTGACAAACTCTTATGTTTTCATCACTTTTTTGGGAGTAATTATCACATCCACAAGAAAACCTAAATCGGGCAACGTAGAAGAATCTTTTTACCCATTCGCCAAGTGTACAAGTTAGGTGGGTCGACAACATATTCCTGTCATGTGACGCACATGCCGTCACCAGTGTCGTATATAATATATCAGACGTGTTTTCCTGTGGAGGAATCGGTTGACCTATGACCTTACGATCAAAAGTATTCGGTTCCCATTGGAGAGGCACGTCCTTTCGTCTACTAATAGCACGGATTTGGGGTGTGACCGCAAAACACAAACACTAAACTTATAACAGTGAACAGAGACGTTAATGAACGAATGGATAGATCATAACTTTGCTAAACTAAAGAAAAATTTTTCGCTTGAGGGAAGACTTGAACCAAGGACCTCTCGTTCCGCAGCTGCTCACGCTAACCACGGGACCACGGCGCTCCTTATCTTGGAATGTCCGTGATGTTGCCTATCTTGCACATGGACTACTCAGTTTGTATATTTTGCTTGTTTTTTTGATAGTTCCATACAACTTCTTCCTGTTTTCTCGATTGATCTGTGTTCAGTTTTTCAAGGCCTATTCACTGTGCCAACTTATAACTAAATCTGAGGGGGGTGCGATGGGGAGGTTCCCTTGTTAGTAAGAATGGAAACAGAAAACACCCAATTGGGAGAGCTGTGCAAAAGAAAATGCCAAGCCAACCGAAAGAAGAACAACAATAAAACTATGTAAAGTCTGCGGCCTTTCTACGGTATGTGGGAAATATATTTTTTCAAATATTGCAAGAATAATGAAGAAGCATAAAGAAGATGCGAACCACCTACAGCCAGCCATGACAGCATCTGGGATTTGCGAAGGATGATTTGCTTTTACGAAAGGCGAGTATCTACGAAATTCCTTGTGAGCGTGGCAAAAAGCACATCGACAAATAGTACACACTCTAAAGTACGTTGCATTGAACACTAGCGATATACTCGCCTACTGTAGCCCAACAAGTTCCGGCGTAACGACAAGCCGCGGCACGAAGATCAAGAAGGATACAGCAGAGAGGGCTGTGAGACGACGTCAGCCAGTAGCACGCTGACCAGGACGTCACCACGACGGGGGCGACATCTACACGAAGAGAGTGAAAGCGACAAGCCGCCTAACTGAGGCCGGACAGTAGCAGGCCCGCACTAGAAGAGACGCAGTGATATCAACGATAGCAGTGACTTATGAACTTGAGTGATTTGCTTGCATAGAAATTGTATTTATCAAGGGTCAGTGGTTATTTGCATGTCACCAATTGCTTGCGAACCATCTCGTGGAAACGAAAGTTAAGTACTGTCAATTCAATTACTGTAATAAACCGCATTAATATGATTTGTTTGTATGTTGTCTAGTTATCTGAGAAACAGCTTCCTAGGCACCCGATAAGAGACGAGTGGGCAGCATTCCAACATAACAATTCAGCACTGGCCATTCCATGGACTACGGGAAAGTTAAACATACTGGTCACAGCCTCATCCTTTTTTGAATTCAATGGTCGACGAAGCTGTGGAAATACAATTAGCCAACAACCTGCTCGATCGAGGCGAGGGTTGCCAGCTGGACACGAATCAAAGAAAGCCCTCATTTCACGTCTGCGTTCTCAAACGAAATATTGTTCAAGGTCTCCACTGCCAGGCATTACACCACGCCCGTGCGTCATCCATAATAATACACGAAATACTTCGAAAGTACTGTGGATTCGCCGACTCTGCTCTTGCTTTGTTTTACTCTTACAATCGTAAAGTGCTATCTACTAGGGGCGTTTAATAAGTAATACAACACACTTTTTCGTAAAAGCAGGTTGCTTTCATTCAGGACGCCGATACACCGTATCATTCCCGAATCTTTTGCTTAGAAAATCTCCTTTAAATGCGATGGCCATACACCACCTCACTGGGAGCGCCTGCATGCGTGCATGGTACCGCTCTGCTGGTCGACGTGACCGACCGAGCACAAGGCGTAATGCTGCTGACACAATTCAGGAAGAAATGGAGACTGTAGCGGGTTCGTCTATGCACGGGGAAGCCAGCGCTCGTGCAGTCCCACGTCGCACCGGCATTCCATACACTACTGTTTGGTTGGCACTTAGGCGTACCCTCCGATGCTATCCGTACAAAATCCATCGGCATCGTGAACTGTTACCTAGCGATTTAGTGAAGCGGAGGGCATTTGCGGTGTGGCCGTTTCAAAAGGTGGCGGAAGATGACGATTACTTGAGTAACGTGTTGTGGACCGACGAAGCTCATTTTACGCTCCGAGGGTCGGTCAACGCCCACAACTGCAGATTTTGGGCTACCAAAAATCATAGAACTGTCGTGGAAACTCCATTGCACGACGAGAAAATCACGGTATGGGTTGGGTTTACCACATCTACCGTTATCGGGCCTTTATTCTTCGAGTAAATGCGTGATTCTGGTTTTGTAACTGCTACCTTGACGGGTGAGAGGTACGCCGATATGTTACAGAATCGCATCATCCCCAGCCTGGCTGATAAACACTTTCTGGAACGTACGACGTTTATGCAGGATGGCGCTCCACCCAATATTGCTAGATGCGTGAAAGATCTCTTGAGCGTGTCGTTTGGTGATGATCGTGTGCTCAACCGACAATTTTGTCATGCTTGGCCTCTCAGGTCCCCAGACCTCAGTCCGTGCGATTATTGGCTTTGGGGTTACCTGAAGTCACAAGTGTATCGTGATCGACCGACATCTCTAGGGATGCTGAAAGACAACATCCGACGCCAATGCCTCATCGTAACTCCGGACATGCTTTACAGTGGTGTTCGCAACATTATTCCTCGACTACAGCTATTGTAGAGGAATGATGGTGGACATATTGAGCATTTTCTGTAAAGAACATTATCTTTGCTTTGTCTTACTTTGTTATGCTAATTATTGCTATTCTGATCAGATGCAACGCCATCTGTCGGACATTTTTTGAACATTTGTATTTTTTTGGTTCTAATAAAACCTCATGTCATTCCCAGCATGTGTGTCAATTTGTACCTCTCTATCTACATTATTCCGTGATTTATTCAGTTTTAAAAATTATACTGACTTTTAGATCCCCCGGTATATCGCGAAATGACAACGATGAGATGACCTGAAAACAGAACTGGGATGGGAGAAACGATGTTAGCACCTGAAGTGCCCTTCGCCACATACCATAAAGTGGCTTACTGAGTACTGACGTAGATGCGATACTGTCGGTATCGAAATTTTTGTTCAGACATTAGCTAGGTGCCGAGGCAGTTTTAGGTATTGGTGCTGGTATGGACTGGCGTTGCCATGGTGCTGATAGGGAATCTGACGTTAGCAATTTCCTAGCGGCTCGGCCCAGTGACAACTCGCTCGCCCGCTTCAGTAGAGTAGCGCGCTGCGCTGTCCTGGTGGCCCCGTGGCAGTGGCCCAATTACATCGACGCGACGCCCCGCGACTGTCTGCTTGGCGTGCGACACGCCACGTCGCCTCAGGGTCGCGCCGCGATGCGTACATCATCAATTCTGGCGCCGTGCTCGCACTCTAAAGGCGGGGAATTAGAGCGGCTCGTATTTTGAGACCAGTCTTGCCGTGGACGTATTTAGAACTCATTCGCAAGAAAGACGATTCTGGACCACGTGAGTGCACCGGTATCAAACGGTGGAACCATGCGTGAGAAATTTCTGAGATTTTAGAACTGGGCCATTAAGACAGTGTGAGAGAAAGGCACATCCACCACGCTCTTCACACTCACTGAAATGTGTGACTGAAATTATATACGGTCCAGTGACATTAACGTGAACACTGCCCATGTTCGACGTCAACGTGCAATAACCACTCACAGGCGGAAGATGGCAGCACTAGCAGTATATAAAGCGAGTCGCAGGGAAGCGATAAACAGTGCAGTTGTGAATCTTCAGGTTTTGGCGGCGAAAAGACTGTTGCATTAAGTTTCTGGTGTGCAGCCGCAAGAAATCTCCTTCTTCTTCTAATATTTCGGCTGTATAACGTTCAGCCATCTTCAGAGTGAGCCGCATGACTGCCGCTCCAGTGCTCGCTTCGTCCCTTAATACTCGTGTACCGTGCGACTGGGCATGCGGCCACAGATGCAAATGCGCCAGAGACGTTGGTCGGCAGCAGAGACGTGCATAATGCGCGAGTTGTGGAGAGTACCCATTGTCTTCAACAACAAATACAGAGGGCACTGAAAATGAAACCTAAAGAGGCCACAAAGAAAGCAGAAGAAGATGAAGAAAGCTTTAAATGGATGGCCTTCCTCCCATATGTGGGTAGCCTCTCATCAAAAATAGGACGCATTCTCGGCAGACACAAAGTAAAAGTGATTTTTCGTCCTCCGCCCCAGACAGCTGCACTCGTGGGCTCCGTCAAAGATGATTTGCTGCTCCGCAAAAATCTGGAGTTCACAAAATTCCATTTGAATGTGGCCTTTCTTACATCGGACAAACAACTCGTACTGTCCAAGAAAGATGTACAGAACACCGGAGGTACACACGACTTTTACAACCTAACAAGTCGGCAGTGACAGAGCACTCTATTGATAATGGTCACAGTATGTTGTATGACAACATCGAAATTTTGACAACTACATCGTCCTTTTGGGACTCGATAGTGAAGGAGGCAATTGAAATTCGCTTGACGACGAATTTAATTGACAGAGATAGTGGTTTCAATCTTGATAAATCATGGAATCCGCCACTTGCTGTAATAAACTCGCAAAGACGTCGTCACAGTGCAGCCCACAATGATATATCGAAATGCCAACACAGATCAACTGCGGAGTCATAGGTACAACTCGCGCATTATGCACGTCTCTGCCGCCGACCAACGTCTCTGGCGCATTTGCATCTGTGGCCGCATGCGCAGTCGCGCGGTACAACAGTATAAAGGGACGAAGCGAGCACTGGAGCATCAGTCTTGCGGCTCACTCTGAAGATGGCTGAACGTTATACAGCCGAAATATTAGAAGAAGAAGGAGATTTCTTCCGGCTGCGCACCCGAAACTTAATGGAACAGTGCAGTTGTTGTCGTGATGCTGAAACGAGCGATTTATCTAACGTCCAAACGAGTATTATCGTTGCCTTTCGGGCAAAGGGTGCAAGCATTTACGAAAAGGTTATGTCTGTAAACTGTTCGCGTACCACCGCCATTAAAGTTTACCGTGCGTGGTGGAATGGCACAATCAAAACAGGCGCCAAGGCAACTGTGTTGCACCACGAGCCACAGATGGCACGCGTAAAGTTAACGATGTGCAACTATTGAGCAATGGAGGCCCAGATGAACCGAGGAGCTAACAACAGCGTCTCCTCAATGACCGTTCAGCAAGCGTCGCTGCCTTTGGGCCGCTGCAGCAGGCGCCTGGTCCGTGCACCCATGCTGACTGCTGCTCATCGACGACGAAGGCTGGAATTTGCACTCCAGTACCTCAACTGGATGTCCACTGAGTGGCGACATGTGGACTTTCCAGATGAATCACCTATTGTACTCCATCAGACAGATGGTCATTGGCAAGTACGGCTTGAAATGTTTGAAAGCAAACACCCCAGATACACTGAAGTATGCCGTTGTTAAACCACTGCATGAAAAAGGCGATACGTCTGATGCCAACAACTACCGCCCAGTTTCTCTTCTGGCTGCCTTATCCAAAATTCTTGAAAAAGTAATGTACTGTAGAGTAGCTTCACACTGTGAGGGATCCGTGATCCCATGAGCATAGATGCTAGTATCCGACGCCCAGGTCGATAGTAGACAGGAGTCGATTGTCAAGCGCTGCCGGACGCAGTGAGACGAATGCCGAGTGCGGAGTAGTAGTGGGGAGTGTCGAGTGAGGAGCGGTGCTGGAGAGACGGGCAAGAATGGTGGTCGAGTAAATTCACCGGAGTATGACGAGTGAGCGCGTCCCCCTGATCGTCGTGGGGTTGACCCTCACTAATACCGATTCGCGAGTGATATGAAACAGAAAGTGAGAAGTGCCGAATTACGTGTTTCGAGTCAACCGCGTCGGCCAGCAACAACCATGGATTGCAGTGAGGATTGTTGTGAATGTTAACCATCAGCATTGCGTGTGACGAAGTACTGAAAATCAGAAATCAATAAAAAGATATAACCGTAATTAGACGTGTAAGGCGAAGGTAGCAACTGCCTCAGAATTTGTGTGTTAGTAGGAAATATATATCAGTTTGTACATCGCAACCTTTATGGTCATTAATAATAGACAAACTTTCAATCATTCCAGTATTCAGTCTCAGAACAGCCGCACTCGGTTGAAACACCCCCGAAACCACAGCATAAAAACCGATAGCCTTTCATCCATTAAGCACACGGTCATACAATCATAAGAATTAACTGTTTGGCGGCTTCGAGAAATTACTCAAAATCCAGTAAAGGAATTAAACAGGGGTGTTTCAACACCTTTGTAAAAATAAAGTTTTAACAAAATGTCAGTTTGGTTTCCAGAAGGGTTTTTCAACGTAAAATGCTATATATACTTTCACTAATGAAGTATTAAATGCTCTGAGTGACCGGAAGTCACCCGTTGGGGTTTTTTGTGATCTATCAAATGCTTTTAATTGTGTAAATTATGGAATAATTCTAGATAAGCTCAAGTTCTGTGATATGAATGAGACAGTGCTCAAATGGCTTAAATCATACCTAACTGGAAGAGTGCAGAAAGTTGAAATAAGCAGTTCACATAATATGCAAAAAACTGGTGATTTCTCAAACCGGAGAACAATCAAGAATGGGGTGCCGCAGAGTTCGGTGTTGGGTCCTCTGCTGTTCTTAATATATATTAATGACTTGCAAAGCTGGTACTTTTTGCGACGATACAAGTATAGCTAGCACACACAACACACAAGAATTAACTGGTGAAATTGTAAACGAGGTTTTTCAGAAAATCATTAAGTGGTTCTCTGCAAATGGGCTCTCGTTAAACTTTGACAAACCACAGCATATACATTCCACACAGCAAATGGAATGAAATCATTAATAAATATAGGCTTCGATCAGAAATCGGTAGCTGAGGTAGAATATTCAAAATTTCTAGTGTATGCATTGATGAGGGGTTGAACTGGAAAAAACACACTGAGGATCTGCTGAAACGTTTGAGTTCAGCTAGTTATGCTATTAGGGTCATCGAAAATCTTGGCGATATACATCTGAGTAAATTGGCTTACCACGCCTATTTTCATTCTCTGCTTTCGTATGGCATCATATTCTGGGGTAAGTCATCATTGAGTAAAAGAGTGCTCGTTGCACAAAAGCGTGTAATCAAAATAATTGCTGGAGCTCATCCAAGATCATCCTGCAGACACTTATTTAAAGAGCTAGGGATCTTTACTGTACCCTCACAACATATTTATTCACTTATGAAATTTGTTATTAACAATCCGAAAGAATTCAAAAGTAATATCAGTGTACATGGCTACAACACTAGGAGAAAGGATGATCTCCAATACTCAAGGTTAAATCTAAATTTGGCTCAGAAGGGGGTAAACTATGCTGCCACAAAAGTCTTTGGTCACTCACCAAATAGCATCAAAAGTCAGACAGATAGCCACATAGCATTTAAAAGGAAATTAAAAGAATTTCTTAATGGCAACTCCTTCTACTCATTAGATGAATTTTTGGATATAGTAAGTGGGTAATTTCCCCAACCCCCACAAAAAAATTAAAAATATTAAGTGTCATGTAGTATTTTGTGTAATTTAATATCTTGTATAGGCACCTTTTATTAACCTGACGCGTTCCACATCATTACGAAGAGTCGTATTCATGATCTATGAAACAAGTACTAATCTAACCTAACCTAACCTGGATGCATTACTGTCTGATCAATATATATGTGGCACTCTCTGGGTGATCTCGTCATTCAGGAAGGCATAAAGGTCAACATTAGTATGCATCTACCAATGGGGACCACGTCAACCCCTGCACGCAGTTTCTTTCTCCTCGGCACAATAGCATCTATCAGCAGCACAATGCAATGTGTCATACACCTCGCACTGTAGGAGCATGATTTGAAGAGCAGCAGAATGAGTTTACCGGTCTCCACTGACCACCAAACCCCGTGGATTAAACCCAGTCAAGAACGTGTGCGACCACCTCAATTGGGATGTCCGCACCATGGATCCTCAGCCGAGAAACCTTACGCAGCTGGCCATGGCACTGGAGTCGGCATGACTTCACATCGGCCGGCCGGAGTAGCCGAGCGGTTCTAGGCGCTGCAGTCTGGAACCGCGCGACCGCTACTGTCGCAGGTTCGAATCCTGCCTCGGGCATGGATGTGTGTGATGTCGTTAGGTTAGTTAGGTTTAACTAGTTCTAAGTTCTAGGGGACTGATGACCTCAGAAGGTAAGTCCCATAGTGCTCAGAGCCATTTGAACCATTTTTGACTTCACATCCTTGTCGGTACCTTCCGGAACCTCATTGACTTTCTTCCCGCACATCGGCGCTGCAAAAGGTGGTTATTCATGCTTCTGACAGACGGTCACATTAATGTGACTGGACCGTGTATTTTATCAATGTAAAAATGCTTATAGCATGTGATGAAAAATGTGTCTTCAAATAGTCTGGAGAGCAGCTCTCCACCTCATTCCGTTGCCATAACTAAAGGTGCTGTGGAACCGATTAGTGCGATAACATTTCTTGCTAGATATCATCTGAGAGCTTGAGATCATAGAAGAGCAGCTGGATGGCTCGAAGCCATTCGAAGTGTCACTACTGTGGGCACAGTAATTCGTGTGCCCAGAAGTGTCATCTCGCGATTGAAAGCGGCCGCTGAAGATGGGAATGCTATGTGAAAGCATGCCGCTGGTCGCAGACGGGCCACCACACGTAAGAGAATCGATACGTAGCCCCAGAGGTGAGAAGGAACAGACATCTCATTCCTCGGCAGATCACTGTGGGCTTTGCAAACGCTACCGGTACACGTGTCTCTGCCAGAACGATTTCGCGGGGATTAAATCAGGTTGGTTATTGCGCTCGGAAGCCTGTTAAATGCATCCCACATCAGCCACGCCATCGTCGAGGTTCAAAATGGTCGAAATGGCTCTAAGCACTATGGGACTTAACATCTGAGGTCATCAGTCCCCTAGACTTAGAACTACTTAAACCTAACTAACCTAAGGACATCGCACACATCCATGCCCGAGGCAGGATTCGAACCTGCGACCGTAGCAGCAGCACCGTTCTGGACTGAAGCGCCTAGAACGACTCGGCCACAGCAGCCGGCCATCGTCAAGAAAGAGTTCGTTGGTGTAGGCAGCATGTTACTTGGGATCAGCAACAGTGGTCGAAAGTGATGTACTCTGACGAATCCTGCTTCACTGTGCTAAGTAATTTCGGCAACCAGTTAGTGTGAAAAGAGAAAGGGGAACACGTTACATACCACAGAATATTCATGGACGTCATCGGTATAGCCTAGGCGTTATGATGTGGGCAGGGCCTAGCACCGCGAGCCACCGTTATAGTACAGTGGTATTTCAATGAGATTAAACCGGATCATGCGCAGTAGGTCCCGACCTTCTGTTTCAGGACGACAATGCCCGCTCACACAGGACCGCTGAGCTGTTGGACACACTGGAATGTGAAGGTATTGAATTTACTGAATTGCCTGCATACTCCTGGGACATAAACCCTATAGAGCATGCCCGGAATGTTCTTGGCAGAAGTGTTTCTCCATGAAGACTCCTTCCCTAAATCTTACAAGTGCCGAAAACTGCCTCGAGAGAGGAACGGGACAATGTTTCCCAAGGAGTCGTCAATAGTTTGGCATCCAGCAAACAATTGTAAAGTGTGTATTAGTGCCCGACACAGGCATATTCCTTACTGAGACGCCGATATCGACATGTCGGGAGTCTGACACGTTTCAAACGTGAACGTTATTTATGTTTGTTATTCAGCTTTCCTATGTGGTGAAATGTATACCATTTTTCGTTATAAATATACCATATCAACTTCGTTAGTGTCATCTGTCTTTCATATCGTTCATCATTGCATCTGATTATTCCTGTCCAATAATATCTCTGTTTCTTAGCAGTTGCCATGCTGTGTGTTTTAACATTTAGACCTTTCATCCAATCAGCCTCAGGAAGAGAATTCTAAACATCTCCAATGGTAATTTCCAGTTCCTACCAACACAACGCAGCAAACAGTTGCTTCCCGTCATTGCAAAAGGTATTTTTCCAGCAGGTAGTGTGAAACACTTGTCATCCTGGTGAAATAACTCGACGTCGAAAACTGAGCAGTATTAAGGGAATATCAGACCACTATCTCCAGCCAGGACTAAAGCTTCCTTCCTGCGGATTCCGGAAATCTGGCCCTGGCGTACACAATAGCTGTCGAAACGCTTTCTGTCACTCTTATTCGACAGTAAGTAGGTGACATAAAGAAGTGCTCTGAAATGTTTCCGGTGCTGTGAAAGCCAGCTTCTAAAGGGTCGATCAGGACGAATATTAAGATTTGAGTCAAGTAGTATGGCGACGCTTTTGTGATGCGCGATACGAGGAAGAATGGCATGCTTTGAAGAAGGACGCCATTTGTAATTAATAGTATCGCCTGTGATCGAAAGTCGACCAGTTGTGTCAGTATACCTGATCTGTGATACAAAATGTCATGTATCTTTAAGTGTATGAAATTTTAGCCGCAGAACTCAATTGTGGCTGATGCTACATTGTAGCTACGTGTATTCTTGAAATAATTCTTTGATTTCTTTTCAATTGTTCGGTTCGGTCATTTGGAGGGAGTCTTTGACATACTGGGTTCAAAAATAAATGTTGTGTTAAAGGCGTCAAAGTCACCTTTTCGTTAAAACAACACCATGTGGATACCGTTTCATCACGTAAAGTCATCTCAGACGCGACCAACGATTTGCGTTACAACATCTGCACTGTAAATTCATCAAGCTGGTATTACATTTCTCAGAATTATTTGGAATTTGGTTCAGTGCACTTTTAAATGTATCTTCCAAAACGACAATAGAATTATCGTTTTTAACATCTGCATTGTTCCTATTACTTTCTCTACACAGAAATTGTGTCTCTCTAGCTCTTCGTCTTTCTTCTTTGAGGCATAGCCTAAAACACGGATAGTTTCCTTATAATAAGGGACGCTGTAGCTACTCAAAATAAATATACTGAAAATTACAGACACACTAAGTTTTTGTTATGGCGGCGGAAAAGGAACACAGAGTTAGTTCCATTTACTCTTTGGCCAAAGTAAGTGAAAAAACGACGCTTATAAACAACGTTTGCTGTCCCCGACGACCTTGTTACTACATTTCGTTTTGTCCGCAGCTCGTGGTCTAGTGGCTAGCGTTGCTGCCTCTGGATCAAGGGGTCCCGGGTTCGATTCCCTGACGCGTTGGCGACTTTCTCT
This sequence comes from Schistocerca serialis cubense, assembly GCF_023864345.2. NCBI lineage: Eukaryota > Metazoa > Arthropoda > Insecta > Orthoptera > Acrididae > Schistocerca > Schistocerca serialis. The sequence goes on from NC_064644.1 coordinate 96,221,019, forward strand.
GCCCGGGTACCGGGTGTTTGTGTTGCCCTCATCATTTCATCCTCATCATCATCATCATTCATGACAGTGGCTCGATTGGACTGTGAAAAGAATTGAACTGTGAAAAAAAATAGGGATTTTTCACGGACCCTGATGACCGTGCAGTTGAGCGCCCAACAGAGCATACATCAACATCACATTTCGTTTTCCACTGTCGTCAACATCATCGACCTAGTAGTTGTCACATTGTAGCTGCCTGGGTTTTCATGTTTTACTGCAAACGAACCATCTAAACATGAAAGCCCTAGAATTCTATTTCATGAAATATTGTCACTTTCGTGGCAGAGGTTGGTAGCGCTTCAGTTTTCGATGTTCACGTATTGGAGATTTTAATGCGTGACAGAGAATGTAACAACATTGTTATGAATGTGGAAGTTTCTACTTCGTTTTACAACTCTTAACGGTTACATGCACCCATTAGTTTTTCTTTCTGCACATCTATGGCAAAATACCTTTCGAAATACATCAGGATCATTGGACTCCTTGTATTTTTAATATTAAAAGCTAGTACTCAATTTTTGCGCTCACGAATTTATATTATAATGGCCTTGTGAAATTCACAGCATCGAGCATTCGACGTCGAGGTGTATTTAAAAAACAATAAATCTCCGATCACATTTCAGCGACTCTTTCAGCACCGTTTGGAGCTGAAATGACATGATGAAGACCCGGATTATCAAAAAAGAAAAAAAAAAGTTCAAATGTGTGTGAAGTCCAATGGGACCAAACTGCGATTGAGGGGTACTGACTGTATCGTGTGCTCAAGAAGAAAATTCCAGAGCGACGAAGGAGACAGCGGGCGCTGAGCGGCTGCAGGAGACGCGACGAGCTTCCGACGTCGGTGCCGTTCTGCTGCCAGACACACCTTGGTGCTGACAGTGTCACATCCTTCCCTGCGTCGCGTCATCTGTCATAGCCTGCGCTTCCACCCACACCAACTGCAGGTCGCACAGACTCTAACCGAAGAAGGTAACACTCACCCCGTCTTCAGGCCGCGAGGAGCCTACCGGGACCATCCGACCGCAGTGTCATCCTCAGTGGACGATGCGGATAGGAGGGGCGTAGGGTCAGCACACCGCTCTCCCGGTCGTTATGATGGTATTCTTGACCGAAGCCGCTACTATTCGGTCGAGTAGCTCCTCAATTGGCATGACGAGGATGAGTGCGCCCCGAAAATGGCAACAGCGCATGGTGGCCTGGATGGTCACCGTTCCAAGTGCCGACCACGCCCGACAGCGCTTAACTTCTCACGGGAACCGGTGTACCCACTGTGGCAAGGCCGTTGCCTCGAAGAAGGTAAAGCGTCACTCGTGCGGCATGGCTTCATTTCACACCACCTATCCGTACTTTTTTGAGAATCTTCATGGCCATGAAGTACGGGTCCAAATGTTAAATAATTTCTTCCTTCTAAGGTTGAACAACGATATGTGGTTACAACAGGCAGGGCAACGACTCATACGACCCACCAGTCCATGAATGTCTTGCGGTTTCTTTTTCCTAATCGATTGCTTTCCAAACTTGGAGACATTGATTGCCCATCACGGTCTCCCTATACAAATATCCATGATTTCCCCTTCTCCTGTGGATTCTTGAAGAGTCAACTGTATGCTCCAAGTCTACCCGTGGCTGAACTCAGCGTGAGGATACGTACAACTCGGGAGGCAACCCCACTGAACAGGCTGAATCCGGTGATGGCAACTTTCGTTTGCCGGCTGGAGGAATGCATGAAACGTGATAGCGACCATGATGTGTAATGGCATATACAGGGATTCGATAACCGCGAGAAGTGCGTGCCTGATCAAAAATGGAGGTGGTAGCTAAACGTGCTGGTTGCGCTGTCTTATCTGACACGAACTACTACCGCCGTCCATTTACCATCGAAGAGCTAGAGTCCGCACTTAAATCTCTGAAACCTGGCAAAGCAGTAGGGCTAGACGACCTTAGGAATGAACAGATCCTTAAATTTGGCGAGTACACGAAAAACTGGCTGCTCCTACTTTTCAACACCTGTATCCGGCTAAACAACATCCCGAAAATCTGGAGAAAGGGCAAGGTCATAGCCATTCCAAAACCCGGCAAACCATTGGACGAGCCAAAAAATTTCAGACCGCTAACATTACTTTGCTGCTTGTACAAGGTGTTCGAGCGCATGCTGCTGAATCGACTAGTGCCTAATATTGATCATCAGATAATTCCGGAACAGGCGGGGTTTCGCCCTGGGAAAACTTGCACTGGAACGGTCTTGAATCTTACCCAGTTTATAGAGCATGGGTACGAGAACCGTCTAATTACTGGAGCCGTACTTGTCGACCTCTCATCCGCATTCGACACTGTAAATCACAAACTGCTGCTCACTAAAATATACGCTATGACTAATGATTTCGGGCTGATAAAAATTATATCAACTCTTCTCAGCAACAGACGGTTCATCGTAAACCTAGGAGGGAAGCGAAGCCGATGGCGTATCCAGAAAAATGGACTACCCCAAGGCAGTGTCCTCGCACCCACTCTTTTCAACATATATGTGAATGATCAACCTGTTGCACCAGGGACTAGGAGCTTTGCTTACGCGGATGATCTTGCAATAGCCGTGCAGGGTCGGAACTTTAACGACATAGAAATTAGCCTTACGAATGCCCTCAGCGGTCTAACGCCATACTACGAAGCCAACTGCCTACGCCCGAACGCAGCAAAAACATTATCCTGCCCATTCCATCTTCGAAACCGAGACGCCAAACATACCCTAAACATCACGTGGAACAACCAACGGACTGCGTTCAGCAGCACTCCTTGTTATTTAGGCGTCACCCTTGATCGCACACTTACTTACAGACATCATGTAGACAAGGTCGGGGGCAAACTATCAACAAGAAACAACCTTCTGAGTAAGCTCATCTCCACAAAATGGGGTGCCGACCCACATACTTTACGTACGTCGGCACTTGCACTCTGCTACTCGGTTGGTGAATACGCTGCCCCAGTTTGGGAAAGATCAGCGCATGCGAAACGAGTGGATCCTCTGCTGAACGATACCTGTCGCGTAATCACGGGATGCCTAAGATCCACCCCGGTTAGCCAACTTTATTCGCTTAGTGGCATAGCTCCACCCAACACCAGACGAGCTATAGCAAGCGAAGCAGAGCGCCTCAAACAGCTGCGCGACCAGCGCAATCCTCTCTTCGGACAAAACCCTCCACACACACGTCTAAAATCAAGACGGAGTTTCCTCACCTCAGTTCAACCGATCGAAACCTCAAAACAAAAGGCCAGATTGTCAAAATGGAAAGCAACACTGCCTACGGGAGACCAGGCACCTCTAATCTCACCCAACGAACAATTGGCCTCTGGAAATGAACTAAAATGGCGATTATGGAGAACCCTCAACCGCCTACGCACTGGGGTGGGCAGATGCAACGTAAACATGTGTAAATGGGGATACCGAGACGGGACGGACACGTGCCACTGCGGACAGACCCAAACAATGGACCACCTCCTGGAATGCAGCAACATGGGGGAAGTGTGCAGGAGAGAAGACCTGGCAAACGCTTCGGCAGTGGCAGTTAAATGCGCTGAATTTTGGCGGGACGTGGTATGATATATATACTGTGTTTGTCTTTATATTGTAATGTGACTCCCCATTTTGGGTTTGTTTTACTTATACATATGTGTATTGTATTTGTATTTGCGTGTATATGTAAAATGTGCGTTGTCTATGGCTTGGACACGATTAAATAAATAAAATCTGACCGCGAATGGCACCTGTGGAATGTCTTCAATGCAAGCGCCAGTCGTGGTCAAAACAGCGTTCTGTGTACGAGGTGCGGCTAGAAAAAAACCGGACTGATGCTGGAAAAAACATTTATTTACAATTATTTACAATTTCATGTTATCTCCTTCAGTGTACCCTCCTCCTCGGTCTCTACACCGCTCCATACGAATTTTCCACTGTTCATAGCAATGCTGCAGATCATTTTCGGTAAGTCCATACATTACTTCCGTCGCTTTTTCTTTTACTGCTTCAACAGTCTCAAATCTAGTTCCTTTCAAAGCTGACTTGACTTTAGGGAAAAGAAAAAAGTCACAGGGGACCAAATCAGGTGAGTAGGGTGGATGATCTAAGATGGGAATGTTGTGTTTTGCCAAAAACGTCTTCACTGACAACGCACTGTGAGCTGGGGCATTGTCTTGGTGAAGGATCCATGACTTTGTTCTCCACAAATTGTTCCGTTTTCTCCGTACTCGCTCACGTAGGGTAACCAGGACGCTAATGTAGTAATGCTGATTCACTGTTTGTCCCTCTGGTACCCAATCAATGTGCACAATCCCTTTGATGTCAAAAAAAACAATCATCATTGCCTTGAATTTCGATTTTGACATTCGTGCTTTTTTTTGTCGTGGAGAACCAGGAGTTTTCCAATGCATCAATTGGCGTTTAGTTTCGGGATCGTAAGTAAAAAACCACTTGCAGATTTTCCTAGTTTGAAACAAAATTTGATGTTAACACGCTGTTCTTTCTGTACACTCAACATTTTCCGACGCACAGACAAAACGTCAACTACTTAAAACAGACGCCACGGGCAGACTTAGTGCAGGAGGCAGATGAAACTCGAGCAGTAGGCGGAGCGAGAGTCACGTGACAGGCCACGCGACCTTCAGCCTTATTGCATTCGTTTTGTTGTTTCACCAGTACTAGTCCGGCTTTTTTATAGCCACACCTCGTAGGTGTGACTGCATTTGCAGCAGCTACGTGAATTCCAACGTGGGCAGATTATTGGTTCTCTTACGGTGGATGCTTCCGCAACCAAGGTGGACGAATTGTCTGGTGTTTCAAGAGGCACTATATCGAAGACTTCTACCGCATACGGGGAAAGCAGAAAATTGTCATCCGCTATGTCACTATGCGGATGAAAGTGCATGTTGAGTGATTGTGACAGATTGTCATTGAAGAAGTATTTGACGAAAGATAAGAGGACGATAGCTGCAAAAGTAAGTGCAGAACTAAACGTAGCAATCGCAAACCCTGTCCGCGCGAAACTAAAGGAAGGGACTTTGATGAGAAGGAAATTACAGCGAGAGCTGGAATTCGAAAACCAGTAATCAGTGATGGGGAATGCCCGCAAGAGAAAGACGTGATGCTGGGCCCATAATATCTGGAATATAGAGCAATGAAAGAAAGTCATTTGGTTGCTTCAGACTTGTTTCACACTGCTTTCGACTTCTAGACGAGTTTAGTTCCAAGAGAGAAATATGAAAGGGGTTTGGTGATGATCTGAGCAGCCATATCATGGTATCTCGTGGGTTCCATGGCCACTCTAGAAAGTTGCGTTACTATCAAAGGTTATCTGACAATTTGGGCTAATCAGAACCATACTGCGGTACAACCCCCCCCCCCCCCCGCCCCCCCCCCCCCCATGAACCACCATGGACCTTGCCATTTGCCATTGGAGGGGAGGCTTGTGTACCTCAGCGTTACAAATAGCCATAACCGTAGGTGCAACCACAATGGAGGGGTATCTGTTGAAAGGCCATATAAGCATGTGGTTCCTGAAGAGGGACAGCAGTTTTTTCAATAGTTGTAGGGACAACAATCTGGATGACTGCAAGGTGAATTTTTCCTGGGGACATACAGCTGTACTGTAAGGCATGGAGAGCTGCATTAAACCAGTCTTAGAACTGAGGACCACAACAACAACTGTGGTACAATGTTTGTTCCACAACAGTGATGTGTTCGAGGACCACTGGTCCCCTTTTCACAGAGACCACATCGTCCAAAACTAGTTTTCTGAGCAAGATAATGTATTGTCGAATCTCCCCTGGCCATTAGTCACCAGATATCCATATTATTGAACCTTTGAAGTCTACTTTGGAGGGATGGGTGCTTGAACGCTATTCACCTCCATCATCGTTAACTGAACTGCTCACTGTTTTGCAAGAAAAAATATTCGCTTTTAAATCATACAGGAGCTGTGTTTATCTGTTCCGAGAAGACTGGGAGCTGTTTCGAATATCGATGGGTTCCCTGCAGCTTGTTAGGGCTGGTAGTGGGTTGTGTTCTAAGAGTTTCCTCACTTTGGTCCACCCTATAACATATTTTTCTTTGCCTTCAGCGTGTTTCAATAAATTTGCCAATTCGTTCTGAAGTTCTTTCCTTTCCACATGCTGCTATTCATTCTGGCGCCAGACAGAGGCCGAGCCAGCTGCCCCCGCCCGCGGTTTTATGGCGGAGCTGCTCCTGGGACGGCCGTCTCCCGCCACCCGCACGACTCCGCCAGCCCTCAGCGAGCGCCCCAGTTCCTGCCGCGCCGCGCCGCGCCGCCGGGCGATAAAAACGACCGGATCGCGGTCTCCGCTTTACGGCGGCCAGAAATTCCGCCGCTATCTCCGGGCGCGGACGGAATTGCGCAGCTCCGTAACCTGCCGCGAGACATTCGACTCTGTCCACGTCCGCTGTCCGTAGTATTGAATCGTGCCTAGAGATATTCATCTGACGAAAACCGTTTGGCTTAAAAGGACAGATAAATTGCGATTTAGGGGATCATGTACTTTACTCTGAGCCTTTCAGGAGGGTTACCAATAACCTAATGGGTGTCGGTATGAAAAATGAGGCGGCTTTTGTTGTGGCTGTACTGCTCGCCAAATACTGGTGGCTGTGCTGACAGACGGCGTTCCGGCCACCATGAAATAATTATCATCCGATTTTTCGAAAACTATCAAGTTAAAAAATTGGAGTTTTGCACATCTTACAGTCCGATATCTTCACTCGATAAAGAACGGAATTCCTTTTGTTATCCATCTCACAATACCGCGCTGCGCCAAATTAAGTAAAAACCGCCCGAAATTTTAAGGAGCTCGCAGAGGTAAAAACCCACTGCGTGAACTTTGCGTATGATTCATTTTAGCTTATGCATTGCAGTAAATGAAATGTAGATAATACATCAAAATTTCATTTAAAATTGAGAGAAGAAGAATGTCTAATTTTATTCTCAAGTTATTGGGTTTTATATCCAAAGAACGTTCGCGCGCGATGTGCCCATTCGCGTCCTTTCGCATCGCGAATCGTGAGATCGTAAAAAATCATCATATCTCATAAACGATTCAAGATACTGACACGAGATTTTTTCGCAAATCATAGCACGCAATGAGACACATATAACTGCATGATAAATACTCGAAACGTTTTTATTCACTGAGATATGGAAGTAACTCGTCTGTAGCAGCGAGTGAACCGAGCTGCTGCTACGGTCACAGGTTCGAATCCTGCCTCAGACATGGATGTGTGTGATATCCTTACCTTAGTTATGTTTAAGTAGTTTTAAGTCTAGGGGACTGATGACCTCAGATGTTAAGTCCCATAGTGCTGAGAGTCATTTGCACCATTTGCAGCAGCGAGAGGTCAGTAGCTGAGGACGTATTCAGACGCCCGCGGCACTGTAAAACAATCCAGCCGGCGCATATATACGCGCCCACAACACCCAGGGAGCGGCGTAGCAGGACATGTGTACACGCTCGCAGCAGGGAATTGTTAAGCGCTTAGGAGGGCTCGGGATAGACAAGACGTGGAAATCCTTACGGGCGCTTCAGATGCAAGATTGTGTGAAAGCTCCTGGCAGATCAAAACTTCGTTTTAGATTTCAGTCTGCCTTGATCCGTTCAGGATTGTCCTCATTCCCTGTTCGTCGTAGTCATCTGATGAAATCTAACAAACTTAAGAAGATACGTATACTGTGAACTCTTTGTGCGATTAGGCGATCACATCCTTTGCTGTGCATCTTTCACGAGCATTTATAGTACAATGCCTCACAAAAAAGGGAAGCACCTGCAACAAATGTCGGTTCCCAAAGTAATTTTGTACACGTACACACCAACGGTGGATATGTGTATGAACAGAACTGCAGTTATCTGTGACAGTTAGGGCGGCCACCAGATTGCGTTACGGTTATTCGTGTTTAGTGTTGGTAGAACGCGTCGTAGGTTAGTTTAGGGGCGTTGAACAGTGTCAGATGTAGAGCGAAATCTGCGAAGGACAGTGAAGGACAAGGAGCCGTCGCGTGCCGGTACGAGACAGCGTTATCAGCAAATGACACAGTTTGGAAGGGGCCTCATTGTCGGTCTCCATTTGGCCAGCTGGTCGAATCCTGCAGTATCCAGATCTCTGGGGCATTCGGAGGTGACAGAAACCAGATGACTGGTTCCGTGCTCAGTCAGAGCAAGCACACTCCAGAACAGGACCCCTGCCGACCACGTCTGATCGCCAAAAGCTAGAATAGTCGTGGTGTGCACTGACCACGTAGTAACCACCTTTAGTTGTGTACCTGCCACCCGAGAACCAGTAACAGGCTCGCTGTAACATTTTGTGTTATCCGGTACCGTCGGTCGAAGACTTGCACCAACCGAGCTAGTGAATTACCGCCCCATTCTTATGCTGCCGCGAACACAGCAACAGAAACTGTTGCGTTTGGAGTGGCGCCAGGACCGCTGATAAACGGCGTCGCACTGTGTTCAACGATGAATCGGGGTGCTGCGCTGTGGCGAGTACAGTGGCGACCTTGGGATGGGTCCCATATTCCACTGTTTAGGGGAAGCGCAACGGTGTTACACCTGGCGTCATAGCATGGACGGCCATCGGGTATGACTTGAGGTCACGGCTGAAAGTGACTGAGGAAACTCTAACTACACAACGGTGTGTCACAGACACGCTGCATCCTCTTGTGTTTCTCATACGGCGGGTTTCGCAATTGTCGCTCGCACGTCGATAAGAGATGAATGCCATACAAACCCCTTGCCAACATGTCGGTGCTTATATACCCGTATCGGAGTCGCGCTGCGTTGCATATACGCTGCAGTGACGCCCTCAAACGGACGATCGCCCCTTATATTAGCCTTCTGAATGTTCACTCGGAAACTTGTTGAGGTAGTCCTACAATCTCCTCTTTTCAGCTCTGAAACCGTTTGTCGTTGGTAAGGAGTAACAATCGTCCCCAGTTCCTGTCGGTTAGCATATTTCTATGAATACCGTTCTTGCGCCACGTTATGTGGCTGCGGTCAGTACGCTATTCCTTGTAAACAACGTTGGGCACAATGAGTTACTACATCGCAGATCTGGCAACTTCATTCACAATATGCTCCTGGAAATGACCAAAGGCGATCATTCTATTCATCCATTCCGTCACGTCCCCATGTCGATCCATCTGACTGCGCTGATCCGATACGACCATTTGGCACTTCAGTATCATGTATTACGACGGTTGTGGAGGGTGATGTGACCAACGAGTAAAAGTATTATACCTCTAATAGTGAACCAAGACGACGGGTGTGCTCTTTTAAGCGCCCCTGGACTACCTGTCTCTTATCAGCATAATTAACACTTAGATACTCTCTTGTCTCCCAGCTGAAATATGCAAGGGCATCGCTGTGCATAAACCATAAGTTGGTCGGTGTAGCGAGTGGGACATCATGAAGCAGACCAACCCAATTCATGTTCAGAAAACTGTCGATACGCTCCACCAGTCAGATGCCATGGAATAACATGTGGTGCGAGGAACTGAACTACACCAAATATTTACTATAAAACGATGTTGACATCCTCGTACTGTAGTTACATGAGCATTCTCATACTCCAACATGCGCTTGTTATGAGCGTTCACAGTACCCTCACAGGTAAATAAGCTCTCATTCGTAAACAGTACGCGGCGATGGAACAGTGAATAAACAGAAATGCGTTCGAGTAACCACTGACAGAAATTCTGACGTCTAGAGTAGTCTACAGGTGTAAGTTGTCATATCTTCTGCAGGTGAACTGAGTGAAATTACTGTCTCTGAAGCGGGCGCCTTACAGTTGATTGAGGAACCGCTACAGTGGCACTTATATGGAGGGTATTTATAGTCGAATCTTCACGTGCAATTTCCAGAATGTTGTCAACACCCACTCCATCCACTTGAGGCCGACCTAAACGGCACGCACTACGAATGCCTTACTTCTTTAAAAGCCTGTTGATTCGGTACTATTCTGTTAGGAGACATTTCCGTGTACCGTAGTCCTGGTTTTCGTGCACTCCCTTCTGCTGCGCCGTAAGGGACGAGCATATTGGCATATTCACCCTACGAGTAACACATGGTACCGTATACACAGCGACTGCAGTCTAGGAGTTACCGGCAGCATGAATGGGTGGTGCCGGTACATTACAACAGCGCCATAGATTACAACGGACCACACCGAAGCCAGGTAAACAAGGGCATTTCTTGCCAGAATCAACCGTGCAATGTAGAGAGGTGTACAAAGCAACATTAGTCGATATGCAGGCGAACAAGACACGCCATAAGCCTGCAATGACTTAAGATGTAATGCCTACCACAAATGACATAAGCGCCATAACTCTGAAATAAACGAATTTCAGGCAAAACTTTATTTAACATTTTACTCTTGTTTTGATACATTACACTTTTGAATCTCCAAGTATCGATGACGAAGATTCCTGTGTCATTACACATATGAAACAGTGCTGGGACAAGGGTAGTGTCGTCGTAAAAGGATCGATTATGAGTCGACACACTTTATAACGAGCTAACATTTGGGAAAGGCACAATAACGGGTTTTGAATAAATAAATGATCAACAATCTGTGAGGAATATGTTGTCACTTTCCAAACACAGCAGTACGAGAGCACCGGAAATGCCAGTTATAAATTTTACCCTGATCCTGCATCACATTCCGAGCGTAACAGGTTCTCAAGTTACTATCAAAACATCCCTGTGCTCTGGTGACGGTGGCCAGTTATTGTCTTTTTAGTGGTCTTATAAGTTGAAGACTGGTTAACTAAATGAATTAATACTCTATATTACGCCAATCTTTGGGGGTTTAATTCATATATTATTAATCGTTCGTCATTTCAAAACATAGGATATCTGTTCTCGGTCTAAAGTTAAATGAAGGCCTAAACCTGGGACATTGCTCCACAGGTAATGTCGTCAGACGGGTCGGGATCGGCTGGTACAACACGCCCGTGCTAGCCCAGCTATTGTCTCGCGGGCTGGCACCATGATTTAGGGGTGGGGGAGGAAGGGAGGCGTGGTGGCCATTGCTCAGCCCGCAGCTAACAGCGCGTCCAACATCCATCTCACCCGTGTGATGCTCGCGCAGGTCGACATGGCCCTGATAGCGGCGCGGTCTGACTCTCCCACAATGCACCGCGCTCTGATTCGCTCAGGCGGGACCGGAACAGTAAATCCCCGATACCGTGTCTCTGTCGTATCAGGGGAACAGGGCCCTGTGCACTCCAGTCGATAATCTGCTGTCCGGGGCCACCCTCCATCTTTGTGATCTACTCCGTAAGTACAGGCATGACGGAGGGTACTTCGTACCATATTATCTATTTTCTGCCCGACCATTCGGTACTGAGCGAGATGAAAACGACTGTCTGTATGCATGTGTACGAACGCTAATTTCTCTCGTTTCTCATATTTGCGGTCTCATGGTAGCAGACTAATGGTCGCACAGTCTCCTTCGAATACCGGTTCCCTAAATTTACTCAACTGAGTTTCGCCGCAACAACGTTGTCCTTCTTCCAGACGTTCCCATGAACGTTCCTTGAACGTCTCTGTTACACTTTCGTATGGGCTGTACCGAGCTGTTACGATTCTAGCAGCGTTTCTCTTAATTGGTTCGACGTCTGTTGCGACGTCCAGTAAGTAAGGAATCCAAACACTGCAGCAGTGCTCTATAAATTGTCGCACTACCGTCTCGTACATGATTTTCTTTACAGCTGAATAGCACTTTGACATCATAGCCCTATTTCATGGCCCGGCCGAAGTGGCCGAGCGGTTCTAGGCGCTTCAGTCTGGAACCGCGTGACCGCTACGGTCGCAGGTTCGAATCCTGCCTCGGGCATGGATGTGCGTGATGTCCTTAGGTTAGTTAGGTTTAAGTAGTTCTAAGTTCTAGGGGACTGACGACCTTACATGTTTAGTCCCATAGTGCTCAGAGCCATTTGAACCTATTTCATGTCGATTATTAGCACACGGTCTAGTCACATTAACGCGACCACCGCCTATGCCCCATGTCAATGTGCAATAACCACTCACAGCTCACAGACAACAGATGGCAGCACTGTCCGTATAAAAAGCGTGTCGGGTGGGAAGGAGGGGGGGGGGGGGGATGGGCGAAAACTGTGTAGAACTTGTCGTAATGCAGAAATGGAACGATTTATCTGACGTCCAAAAGATCGTGAACATTGGCTTTCGAGCCAAGCGTGGAAGCAGTTCCGAAACGGCTAAGTCTGTAAACTACGCGTGCCGTCGTGGTTAAAGTCGGCGTAAATACGCTAGCAGAAACTGTCGCCGAGGCCACTGCTCTGCACCACGGGCCATACAGATGACACGGGTGGACGACGGCTGCAGAAGTGTGTACGGGTGAACAGAAATGCAACTGTTGAGCAATTGACCGCCCAGATGAGCCAAGGGCCTACCAACAGTGTCTCCTGGGTAAGGGCCGCCATGGCAGGACCCTGGTTCATGCATCCATGCTGACTGCCTCACAGTGCCGGCGAAGGCTGGAATTTTCAATCCAATACCGCAACTGTACGTCCATTGAGCTGGGACAGATGGTCTTCTCGGATAAATTACGTTTTACGCTCCATGGGTTTGAAACGTCAGGAAGCAAATATAATCACCAGGAGGTGCCGGGGTGGAGGTGGGAGCGCTTTACTCTGGGGAACGTTTTCGTGGCATTCCATGGGTAATCCAGTTATTTTGTAAGACACAAGTGATCAACATAAGTATAGATCCATCAATGGGAACCAGTCCCAGCCCCACACGCAGTTTGTTTTTCCTCGGCACGATGGCATCTGCCAACAGGACAATGCGACGTACCCCACAGCTCGCAGTGTACGTGCTTGGTCCGAAGAGCACCAGGGTGGGTTTATCGTACTCACCTGGCCACCAAACTACCAGGATTTAAATCCAGTCGAGAAGCTGTGGGACCAACTCTGTCAGGCTCTTCGCACCATGGATCCTCAACCGAGAAATCTAGCGCAGCTGGCGACTGCACTGGAGTCGGTATGGCTGCACATTCCTGTCCGTACCTTCCAGAACCTCACTGACAATCTTCCCGCACGTCTCGCAGCAGTCCTTGCTGCAAAATGTGTGTATTCTGGCTTTTGACAGGTGGCCGTGCTTATGTGACTGCATACTGTATTGAATATCGCTCATTATGATTATCCTGGATGAAGGTCGTATGAACAGAACCAGCGCTGCCTGCCTTTCTTCATCTCCCTTAGACCAGCCACTAACGAGCCTGTGACAAACTCAGTGGAATACTTGTAAATCGTAAGAAATCACCACAGATCAAAATATTCTCATATTTAATATTTGGTAAAAGGTTTGCACCTGTCAAGCGATAGAATACTGTCACAGTGAGACAAATTAGGAAATCAGGGTTTGTATTTGTTTTTAGAGGGTCACTTAACCAGAATTTTGTAGGATAATAGTTTGGTTATGGGATTCAAAATTATTTCTGAGTTTAATAAGTCAATTATTTGCTCTGATGTCTCGACTCATATCATGCTGAAATGACAGAGAATAAATTTCAAACTAAATAAACATAATGTGCCAACACAAGGAGCACGATGTCACCTAAAATATTGAAACACAAATATCCCTAGAAGCTCAGATTCACCGTGAATGTCCCGTTAACACTGTGGGGAGCTATCTACATCTACATCTACGTGGATGCTCTGCAAATGACATTTAAGTGCCTGGCAGTGGGTTCATCGAACCACCTTCACAATAATTCTCTATTATTCCAATCTCGTACTGCGCGAGGAAAAAACGAACATCTGTATATTTCCGTGTGGGTTTTGATTTCCCTTATTTTATTATGATGATCGTTTCTCCCCATGTAAGTCGGCGCCAACTAAATAATTTCGCAATCGTAGGAGGGAGTTGGTGATTGAAATTTCGTGACAAGATTCCGCCGCAACGAGAAACGTGGAAGATTGGCCGGGAAAAGCTGCAAGCTTTTGTAATCTGTGCGTCTTGCAGATGCACAGTAAACGACTCCACGTTCCACAATATTATATAATTAATTTGGCAACCCAAGTTCTGTAGCAAGTCCTGCAAACTGTGACCAGCTCAGAATGTGCATACTGCTAATACGAAATGCGAAAATAATTGAAAACTCGACAGACGTGCGCCCCAGTCCGAAAATCTCTTTTCCTCGGTGGTCATTCAGTATTTTACAGGACTTCGTGCTCGTTGTGTTTGACTAGTATCTCAGGCAACATTACGGAGTTTTATGTTCATTTTATTGGATACTTATTCTCTGTGATTTTAGTGTGGTATGAGTCTATATATAAGAGTAATTAAATGACCTTTGTAACTCAGACTTAATTCTGAATCTCAGAAACAAACTATTGTTCTACAACTCACGCTGGTTAGGTGACCCTCTAGAAACAAATACAACGCGTGCATTCCTAATTCGTTTCTCCCGCTGTGACGTTGTTCCATTTGCAAAGCTGGAGCCCACCTTTTGGTTTAAATATTAAATATGAGAGTATTTTGATTTGTGATTGTTACATATTATATATGAGCACTACATTCAAATTGTCACAGACCTCTCAAAGGCTACTTCTAGCGATGTCAAGACAGATGGACAGGGTAGGTTCTGTTCATGTGCATCGTGATTGATGGTAATCATAACATGTATTGTTCGCTTTATGCTATGTGACTTATGCACGATGTTTACCACTATTAATGTTGTAATCAGATAATATCGAGTTGTTACTCCTAGTTTAGGCAGTAGCTTATGTTCTTATCAGATTTAATGAAATCTCTCATTTATTACAGCAACGGAAAGTCTTGCCCAAGTCTTTCTCAAGTTTCTTACGATCGTCTAAGTATCTTATTTTCTTGGAGACCACATGTTCATCAGCCAATAATATTGTAGTGCTGCTGAGCCTATCTGATAAATGGTATGCATGTTTTTTTGAGTTCTCCTGTATCCTAAGTCTTACCAACGATTCCTGAGTTGTCAGGGTTTGATTAGCACTTGGATGGGTGAACGTCCGAGACTGCCGATCGCTGTTGGCAAGCAGGCTGCACTCAGCCTTTGTGAGGAAAACTGAGGAGCCACTTGACAGAGAAGTAGCGATTCCATGTTACTAAAACTGACAACGGTCGGGAGAGCGGTAAGTTGACCACACACCCCTCCATACCCCACACACCCCTCCATACCTCTCGGCTTAGGATGACACGGCGGGATGTCGATACCATGAGGCATTCCGAGGCCTGTTCCGACAGTGAGTTTGTATCCTAGGCCAGGTGGTCAGGGTTGTGGAAGTCGCCACTCGGACAGTGGGCGCTTTCATTGCTGTACCATTTCCTTACACCACTCATGTGTTCGGAAATAGAGCGGGACATGTAACTTTTAGCCAGGTTGCTATTTATGAGACCCCACAGCTCCACGATAGCCAGCTGACTTGTGACTCCAATGAAGTGAAGTGTTCAGCATCTACCTCCGATTTCTACAATAGGTTATTCATGACTTGGCTACCAATGGTCATCGAGTGACCTTCGATTGAACTTCCAGGCTTCTACTCTGGTTTACAAATACTCACAGACTGGACCACATGAAGCAAGCCAGGTATCCTGGACTGTACTTTAATTCAGGAAAATATAACTCATCCAGCTTTGACTTCGATTCCAAGTGATCTTTAGCGAACTTGTTGGAGGAGGAGGAGGAGATAATTGTTTAACGTCCCGCTGACAGCGAGGTCATTAAAGACGGAGTACAAGCTCGGATTAGGGATGGATGGGGAAGGAAATCGACCACGCCCTTTCAAAGGAACCATACGCGCATTTGCCAGAAGCGAGTTAGCGAAATCGCGGAAAACCTAAATCTGGATGGCCAGACGCGAGTTTAAACCATCGTCCTCCCGAATATGAGTCTAGTGTGCTAGCCACTGGTCCAGCGCACTCTGTGTGAAATAGTATATATTGTGCCTTGAATGAAAGTGGTGACTTTTATTAATACTGTCATTTGTAGTTGTTGTTGTTGTTGTTGTTGTTGTTGTTATGGTCTTCAGTCCTGAGACTGGTTTGATGCAGCTCTCCATGCTACTCTATCCTGTGCAAGCATTTTCATCTCCCAGTACCTACTGCAACCTACATCCTTCTCAATCTGCTAAGTGTATTTATCTCTTGGTCTCCCTCTACGATTTTTACCCTCCACGCTGCCCTCCAATACTAAATTGGTGATCCCTTGATGCCTCAGAACATGTCCTACCAACCGATCCCTTCTTCTGGTCAAGTTGTGCCACAAATTTCTCTTTTCCCCAATCCTATTCAATACTTCCTCATTAGTTATGTGATCTACCCATCTAATCTTCAGCATTTTTCTGTAGCACCACATTTCGAAAGCTTCTGTTCTCTTCTTGTCCAATCTATTTATCGTCCATGTTTCACTTCCATACATGGCTACACTCCATACGAATACTTTCAGAAATGACTTCCTGACACTTAAATCAATACTGGATGTTAACAAATTTCTCTTCTTCAGAAACGCTTTCCTTGCTATTGCCAGCCTACATTTTATATCCTCTCTACTTCGACCATCATCAGTTATTTTGCTCCCCAAATAGCAAAACTCCTTTACTACTTTAAGTGCCTCATTTCCTAATCTAATTCCCTCAGCATCACCCGACTTAATTAGACTACATTCCATTATCCTTGTTTTGCTTTTGTTGATGTTCATCTTATATCCTCCTTTCAAGACACTGTCCATTCCATTCAACTGCTCTTCCAAGTCCTTTGCTGTCTCTGACAGAATTACAATGTCATCGGCGAACCTCAAAGTTTTTATTTCTTCTTCATGAATTTTAATACTTACTCCGAATTTTTCTTTTGTTTCCTTTACTGCTTGCTCAATATACAGATTGAATAAGATCGGGGAGAGGCTACAACCCTGTCTTAGTCCCTTCCCAACCACTGCTTCCCTTTCATGTCCCTCGACTCTTATAACTGCCATCTGGTTTCGGTACAAATTGTAAATAGCCTTTCGCTCCCTGTATTTTACCCCTGCCACCTTTAGAATTTGAAAGAGAGTATTCCAGTCTACATTGTCAAAAGCTTTCTATAAGTCTACAAATGCTAGAAACGTAGGTTTGCCTTTCCTTAATCTTTCTTCTAAGATAACTTAGTGAATCCATGGGCCCTGCATGTCAGTAGAGAACTGTTCAAGCTGGTGGAGGCTCTGTAATGGTGTTAGGCGTGTGCAGTTGGAGTGATATGGGACCCCTGATACGTTTAGATACGACTTTGTCAGGTGTCACTTACGTAGGCATCCTGTCTGGTCACCTGCATCCATTCATGTCCATTGTGCATTCTGACGGACTTTTTGGCGATACCTAGATACGCTTTAACATTACGCAGAGGGCTTTTATCTTATTTGACGGGAGAGAAGACATTGGATACTTTGTTTGCATAGGAGCCTACCAAGATTTCAAGAAAATGGTCCAGCTTGCGGAGAATAAGAGATTATTGGTTTCATTCTCAGTCTCATCCTGTTCGCCACATGTTGTTGATTTTGACTACAACGCCCACTGAATTTGTCGATTCGAGTACTCAGTCATTCGGAACACTTTTCGTAAGTTTTGTAATTTTTCGGCGAGGCTCTACTGGCCTTATAGCATTCGAGGTCTCCGGACTAAATTCTAAATAATTCTCAATAATTAAAATGTTTTTGATTGTAGTAAAAATACAGACGGAGCCATCTGTTCGTACTTCTTTGGTTTTATATGGCAACGAGTATGACACGCATCGTCAACTGACAGCGTCGTGCCTCGGTCTGTCTGTCCCGCCGATTTTACGTCACTGTGGCAGCCACGCGCTGTCAGACTCAATATCGGAGGCGTCGTCGGCATGTGGCTGACAATTTATCCGGTGATGCGACGGATTTCAGAAATAACCCGATGCCACAAATATCCGCTAAATTCTGGAATCTGGTTATTGCTGTCAGCAATAATGTTGCGCTGTTTTTTAAAAAAACACTATCCGTCCGACATACAGGGCGTTACTAAATTTCCCTCACAGGCAGCTAGTATGGGCAGAGGACGTACAAAATATAATGATTTGAACAGCGACGTGCGCCTTAAACGCAATGTTTAAGATACACCGTAACAAATTATGTGAAACACTGCATTCCGTTACCCGGTGTCTGGTGGGTGAAAGAGCGAGAGTAGTGTATTGAAATTCTGCCAGTTATAATATTTACTGCCAACTAACATGATAACAACGCTAACCACAATAAGCGCTACTACGGTCATGATATGTTTTACAGTTCATACGAAAGTTTAACAGAGATGCTTCGGGCAATAAAATAAGATTATTTGGATCAAAAGAGGCGTTTTGTTAGTTATAATCTCTTATGGGTAAATGTAGGTAACCGAGACAGATATTAGTTATACCTGACATTACTTTTTAAACATAAAGTTTGGTGCAAACTGAGTGCTATGTAAGGAGGCGTAAGACCCGGACCTAATGAAGACCCTCATAAATGGACAACAAGCTAGTGATAATCTAGTAAATAGACCCAGTAACGTAAATAAAACTTTCGAGATACAAATGCCTTACTTCCATGGACCACTGGATTTTGTCAATTTCGGGTGGCTTTCGTGTTTCAGCGATACAGATACCCTTACCGTAGTGCAACCACTGAGGAAGGATACCTAAGGAGAGTCGAGGCCAACCTGTAGTTTCTGAAAAGCTGCATCAGCCTATTCGGGAGGTCCAGGGGCTACAGCCAGGATGTTTGAGTCATCTACCTTTTTTAATACTAGCCTACATGGTTTTGTTATGTTGGTGCTCCGATCTTTTCAAACTATAGGAAAACTAGTCCGCCCGGTTGGCCGTGCGGTCTAATGCACGGATTTCCAGGCGGGAAGGAGCGCCTGGTACCCGGCACGAATCTGCCCGGCGGATTTGTGTCGAGGTCCAGTGAACCGGCCAGTCTGTGGATGGTTTTTAGGCGGTTTTCCATCTGCCTCGGCGAATGCGGGCTGGTTCCCCTTATTCCGCCTCAGTTCCCCTATGTCGGCGATTGCTGTGCAAACAAGTTCTCCACGTATGGGTACACCACCATTACTCTACCACGCAAACATAGGGTTTACACTCGTCTGGTGTGAGACGTTCCCTGGGTGGTCCACCGGGGACCGAACCGCACAATAACCCTGGGTTCGGTGTGGGGCGGCGGAGGGGTGAAGTGGACTGCGGTAGTCGTCGTGGGGTTGTGGACCACTTCAGCTGCTGCGGGGACGGAGTCTCTCCGTCGTTTCTAGGTCCCCGGTTAACATACAGTACAAACAATACAATAGGAAAACTAGAGGCTTTGTTTTTCCAGATCGTATTCACGGCTACTGTACGACCTTGCCGCAGTGGTAAGACCGGTTCCCGTCAGGTCACCGAAGTTAAGTGCTATCGGGCTTGGCTGGAACTTGGATGGGTGTCCGTCTGGATCTGCTGTAGGCAAGCTAGGTGCACTCACCCTTGCGAGGTCAGCTGAGGAGCTACTTGACTGAGAAGCTGCGGCTTCGGTTTCGTAAAACTGGCAATGGCTGGGACTGTGGCGTGTTGACCACATGCCCCTCCATATCTGCATCCAGTGACCCTTAACATCAGTACCGTTGGGTCTTCCGAGGTCTGTTCGGAAGAGTATAGTTTCAGATCTATTGTGTAGCTCAGTGATGATGGATGAGTAAAACACGTTCCGGAGGTAAAATAGCCCCCCCCCCCCTCCCACACACACACTGGCGGGTCTCCGTGAGGAGATTATTCGGGAGTATGTTCTCTTCAAGAAGACTTTGAGTCTTGGCAAATGCATTGGACAAGGAATTGAGCGGAATGGATGGCATCTTGAAAAAGAGGTCATAAAATGAACATAAACAAAAATAAAGAAAGGTAATGGAACTTAGTCGCATCAAATGAGGCAGGGAATGAGGTTAGGGAATGCGATATTAAAAGTAGTTGATGATTGTTGCTACTTGTGCAGAAAGATAACTGATAATGGTCGAAGTAAAGAGAATATAAAATAATTGCTAGTGGCTATCTGAAATAGCGAAATTTGCAAGCTACATAGCTGTCCAGAGAATTTTGATACTTTTGATACTTTTGGTTTCCAAGACGACTTTTATTTGAAGAACAGTTTAGTTTTAGTGAATACGTTGTATTAAGCGAATCCCCTTCAGAAGGCAATTTGTTTTCCCTCGCACTAACACCGACGAAAGCGTTTTTATAAATATGTGCCGTTTGTTCTTTGTTCCCACTGTAAATTAAGATACAAAGGAATGATAGCTATTAGCTGCCAGTGAGCCCTGACTAATATCAACGGGGCAAGTTTAAAATTTGTGCCAGACTGGCATTCGAACCGGGTCTCCTGTTTAGTAGGCAGGTGCGTTGACCACAGCTGCACGGACTGCCATAGCACGCCTCCCATCAGACCTAAATTCTCAGTTTATCCACACACTACTGATGTAGTGCCCCTGGTCATTAGCCTCACTACTCGCGGCACCTCTCCGATTCTCATTAGCACTGAAGGGATCACTGGCCAACATCGCCTCTCACTTTAGTGCAGATGCACACTAAGCTCGAACTCTTGCGGGAATCGGCGAGATGCTGCGAATAGTAAGCTAATGAGCAGGGGCACTGCATCAGTAGTGAGTGGAATAAGTTGAGAATTTGGGTCTGACAGGAGGCGTGCTAGGGTAATCCGTGCGGCTGTATTGTGTCCGGATGGCGTAGTGATCAGCGCATCTGCCTACTAAGCAAAAGACAGAGATTCGAATCCCGGCCCGGCACGAATTTAGCCGGCCGCGGTAGACGAGCGGTTCAGGGCGCTTCAGTCCGGAACCGCGAGACCGCTACGGTCGCAGATTCGAATCCTGCCTCGGGCATGGATATGTATGTTGTCCTTAGGTTAGTTAGGTTTAAGTAGTTCTAAGTTCTAGGGGACTGATGACCTCAGATGTTAAGCCCATAGCGCTCAGAGCCATTTGAGCCAGCACGAATTTTCAACTCAGCTAATGTCTCCTTTCCATTGTGTCTTGAAAGTGGTTTTGACGAGATACAGAAACTCTAGAAAGAGAGGGTGGAGACACAGAGCTAAAATAAAGGTCGTGTAATGGTGGAAAACGAAAATTAAAATGGGAGAAGAATCACAAAAAAACCACAGACATAAAATTTTTTGCGTTCAGAATTTTCATGGGCAGGCTTTCAGCCTCCCAGATCCTATTTACGTTGCTCTTTTTCATTTTTTACGTAAAAAAACATTGAAAACTGTGGCCCAGTGATTGAGACACTGGACACCTATACCGAGGAATTTGGGATACAATGTCCCTTACGTCATTCAGTTACATACTTTACTATATTTTCCTAAATCACTTAAAACAAATGCAGGGATATCAGGTTCTTGAACTCTGAGTTCGTGCTCTTCGCTAATCATCGTCGACATGACACTGAACCCTAATTTTCCCTCCTCCCTCAACTCGCAGAATTGATACAGAACGCCATGGTTTCTCATCGAAAATTGCGGTATGGAAGTTCAAGGGAAGTTGACAAAAGTGAAAGTATAGTGGTTTTAGTTTTCAATAATTCCTACATTGTTTATCATTGTATTCAAGCACTATATCCCTACCATAATGTTGTTGCTGTGGGCCTCGACCGAAACACTGGTTTAATGTAGCGCTTCGCTCTATCTGTGCAAGATTCATCATCTCTGCTTTACAGACACAACCCACAAGCACTGAAACGTGCCTACTGTATTCATACCTTGTTCTCCCTCAACAATTATTAACACCTTACACTTCTGTCTACTACCTAATTGGGTATTTTTGACACTTCAGAGTGTGTCCTTACAACATTTACCTGATTTTACTTCACGTACAGTTCGTTTTATTCCCAACTGGGCTGAGTACCTCTTCACTAATAAATAGGAACCTGCCTGTGCGGTGGAGCTCGACTCGGAGGTAAGCCGGTTCGAATCCCGGTAGGGGGTATTTTCGCTGCCGGTACTGGCCAGCGACTGGAGGAGTGGTGATGGCTTAATGTTCTTGGTCACCAGTCTTTGCGCCAATGTCGCTGATTAAATTCCAAACCTCTCCGCAATGTTCCATGAAGTGAAGGCATGTGACACTCTTGATTGCGATCCGTCGGTCGGATGGGGACGTTAATCTTGGCGGCAGACCTTGGTGTCATTCGAGAAGAGTTGGCTACGAGCCGACACCAGGCTTCGCCCTCTACATTTCTTCATCATCTTCAACATGAACACGACAGTAGACTCTACGCAAATGCACATACGACATAACACTCAACTCATCTGCAGGGAAAGAGGCTAATGTGAGCGGAGGGAGAACACCCTTTCTGACAGGAGTCTGAACCAACCCGTGGGATATTCCAGTCAAAAATTTACATTTTCTTTAATTTACTAGATCTGCTCATCTAAGCTTCAACATTATTCTCAAACACCATATTTCAAACAACTCATATTTTTTCTCTGTCTAAACAGTTTATAGTCGACATTCCTCTCCAAACCAACATCACACTCCAAACAAATGCTTTTATCAATGACTTCACAACTCATTTGCATTAAATGGTAGCAAATTTCTCGTTTTCAGGAAAGCTTTCCTGGCTTTTGCAAGTTACCCCTTTATAATCTAATGAACATAAAAGCTCCAAAAACAACTGCAATAATCTGATATATTCAATATTTTACACGGCAGACTTGTTTCAGCTCAATTGGTTTTATCAAGTGACTTGAGACAATAACATCGGTAAGATTATTTATAAGTAAATCGTGGCTGTTTTATGTTTACGTTTACATAGGTACTTACGTCTAGTTGGTAGTTCTAAAAACGGTTCAAATGGCTCTGAGCACTATGGGACTTAACATCTGTGGTCATCAGTCCCCTAGAACTTAGAACTACTTAAACCTAACCAACCTAAGGACATCACACACATCCATGCCCGAGGCAGGATTCGAACCTGCGACCGAAGCGGTCACGCGGTTCCAGACTGAAGCGCCTAGAACCGCACGGCCACACCGACCGGCAGTTGGTAGTGACGACCATATTGCATCTATCGTAATTTTTTCATGTCAACTAGTGATAAATATAACATTATTTCTAGCTAGAAAACGTAAAAAATAAGTTTCTGAGAGATATTTTAGCAGTTCAGTATTTTGACAATTTATTGCTACTACGCTACATGCTTACAAAGTGTAGACGGCTTCCCAGATATGATGTAACATTTCGCTGCTTTTATTTTCTTTTAAAGTTTATCTGCACTCCATATATGTTTTGTTTTCCGTATGATTATCCATTTCTGTATTCCATTCTGTCAATGAAGTTTACGAGATACGTTTTAGGTCTGTGAGTAGATTTTTGTTATATGAATACATATTCTGAGTTCTTCGAGAATGTCAATAGTAAGTCCTTTCGTTATTCTGTGTAATGATAATAACAGCGAGATTTTAAATATAAATATGATCTCAATAACTTTATTTACGGTATAGGATAGAGAAACGGATAGTCACATGAAAAATAAAACATACACAGACCGTAGCCAAAATTCAAAGGAAAATAAAAACAAAGAAATATGACATAACTGGCAAGCTGCATATATGTTGTAAAAATATAGCATCATAGTAAAGAACTGTCAAAATACCTATCAAAAAGTTATTATTTAGATTTTCAAATTACAAAGAATGTTATACTTACCACGATTTGACAGAAGAAATTTAGACTAGATGCAGTATGGTCATCACTTCCAATTAGAGGTAAGTACCAACGCAAATGTAAACATAAAACAGCCACGATTTATTTATAGATAATTCCGCCAATGTTATTTTCACAGGTCAGTTGATAGCGACAATTGAGGTGACAGAGGCCTGTCTTGTAAAATATTAAATATATTACCTTACCAAAGCAAGTTTTGGAGCTTTATAACCTCTTCGTTTCTGCCGCCATTAGTTATTTTGCTGCCCAGATAGGAAAACTTTTCTTAATTTCCCCCGGTATTAACTTATTTAATTATATCATACTCCATTATCCTTCTTTTACTTTTTATGATGTTCATCTCGCAATTTATTTTCAAGAAACTATCCGTTTCGATAAAATGACCTTCAAATCTTTACAGCCCTACAGCGTCATCGTCAGACGTTAAAGCTCTAATTTGTTCTCCGTGAAATTTTACTTTGGTTCCGATAATTCTCTTTGGTTTGATTTACTGCTTTCTCTACTTGCAGATGGAATAACGTGGGTGGATACGCGGAACCCTGTCTCACCATCTCCTCAGTTACTGCTTCTGTTCCATATCGTCCGGCACTAGTACCCGCATCAGGTTTCTGTACGCTTTGTACAGTAATGGACGCAACAGCAGCAGTGAGGGCAGTTCCAGACCGAGACCGGGAAGGAATGCCCTCCCATTGTACGTGACTTCCGCAGGTGCTTCTCTGTTCCCGCCGGCACAGAGCAGCGGCGAGCGGCCAGCGGAGCTCCGGAAGCCAATAACGCGCTCCGCTGTTTGCCCGGCCGGCCGCGACTCATTCCGCCGCCCGCGAGACCCATCCACTCCGCTGCCACTGTCAGCACCCAGGCGCGAGCGTAGAGCGGGCTCCACAGTGGCAGCAGAACGTTCGCCAAGCTACAAGAACTCTGCGCTGCCGTTCTCTTGGAACACCTGCCAGATGCCTGTGGTTTGCAGAGTGAAAGATCCTCCATTCCCTTAGACCACTTCACAGAAGTCTGCGGTTAACAGAGTGAAATATCTTCCGCGACTTATTTATTATCATCCACATACTCTCTCTAAGGCGAGGCAAGCAGCATTGACTGTACCTTGTAAATTCTCGTGGCTGTATTGGGAAAGAACTAAGAGTTCCAGGCGCGCACTGAAGCAGAAATCTTTAGAGCTTGTAAGCGTAGTGTCATATCGCTGGTTTAATTGTGGAGTATCTTTGCGGGCAGCCGCGCCTAGAGAGTCGAGCACCGCACACGAAACTGTTATGTTGTGTAGTGTGTATCTCTGCATGTAAGAAGCATTGTTAGTATTCAGGTTGAAGTGTTGCTACAAGTGTTATTACAGTAAAGCGATGAAATATGGAAGTGATTCAGAGGAAAGTGCGTCGAGAAGCACTGTCGTACCGTACAGCATCAATCATCCGCGTCGTGTTCGGTCTCCCAGAATGAACTGATGTGAATCAGTAGAAATTAGTTACCATAAAAGAGTGCAGTCCAAGTGCCAGTGTCTTGTAGCGAGCGTGAGGACGTGCGTTCGATCATCGCGTTTTCGCATTATCAACAATCAGCCGCGCCGCGAAGGTTACGTGTATGCTCGTACAACTGAGAACTGTGAACTGTAAAATTTAACTTTGTGAACAGTGTTGAAATATCATTACTAGTGTCAAGGAGGACTGGTACCAAATACCTGTGTATGCGTGACGAGCGTAAGAACTTTCGTGCGATCATTCGGCTACCGCATCATCAACAATCACCCGCGTCGTGTCGGTTACGCGCACGCTCGTCCGAATGATTTTGTGGACTGTTAATCATCCATTAATTGGGATAACACTTCTGAATTAGAATTTAAACAGTGCAACCTGCGATTTTCCTTTAATCGTCTCAGAATATAGTTGTTCATACCAGACGTCGAACAGTGTTGTGTTTTAACGTTGAGTGGCTCCCCTAAATACGCTTGCATAATTCTATAGATAATTTCAGGCAAGCCAGCAGTAGTGTGGAGCAGAACAGTACGACCGCCGCAGGATTATCAGGTACGTGGTGTGGACAGGGCGCACGGTTAGGAAACGACAAACAGTTTAAGGGTCCCTCACCCACATTTGGTGTGTTACAAGCTGCTCAGAGCTGGCTAAATCCCGTCAAATGTTACCAAGGGCCTAATGGTGTTAAACGACAGATTAAATTCAGTCGGTGATAATGTGTTAGTTCTTATTGGAATTAATTTAGCTTTTAGTGACAATGAAGTGTAGAGCTGCTGCGAGGTATACTTAAATCACGATATCAATGTGTCTGACAGGTAGTTCTTTACACGACAGCTACCACAGCAACAACCAACCAGAGCACGAGTTCGCTCTGCTACTTCAGCTGCTGTTTACCAATCAGCTGTGGGTGACAGTTGCGATGTGCGACGCGTACTTACATGCTTTACTTCTCTGTGCAGTAAGTTTCTTTTACGATATATGTGAATCTAAATCCAAAATTGTTCTTAGAGAAGTGAGAAAAGTAGTGTGATCCTGCAAAGCGAACACATTATTGCTCGTTTGCAGGGAACGTATGAACGTATTCAGCATGGATCTGCACATTTGCTGTTACCGGAACCATACTACTCTTTTGCGTAACGGCGAGCCGACAACATTCTCCCCCTTCCACACTCAACTGGCATTCACTGTCATTCTAATATCGATGAAGTATATATTCGTCAGCTAGAATAAATTAGTAACTGGTTCCTTTACGGACGCTCCCCATATGATACAGCAGCTGAAAGATTGAAGAAAACATTTATATGTCAATTCGGATAGGTACCAGGCTCATGTAGTTATAGTTGATGGTGACTTCAATCTACCGCCAATATGTTGTCAAAAATACATGTTTTTAAGTCGATGTCAAGAATAAAACATCGTCCGAAAACACAGAGCAAATAGAGAGCTCCATGATGCGTACAGGAACTAGCGACATTGTCACGCAGTGTCTCTGCAATATCCTATCGTCCAGGAGTCCTGTTCCGGATAGGTGCGCAGGAAAACTTCCGCGACTTTTGGAAGGTACGAACAACGTACTGGTGGAAGTAAAGCAATGAAGGCGTGTGCTGCGCTTGAATTACTCAGTCAGTAGAGCACTTGCGGAAGACAACGGTCCACATTCGAATCCGTTCTGGCACACAGTTTTAATGTGCCAGGAAGTTGGAGACACACTATTGTTCGATTACAATCTTAACGATAAATCACTGTAAAATACTAAACGGTAAAATGTATATGAGTAACTTTTCGGAGCGATCTAAAATGGAATAACAACATACACTAACCGTGGGAAATACAGACTACAAACTGAGATTCACTGGAGGAATCCTTCGAAACTGTAATTGATCCACGAAAGAAGTGACGTGCGAAACACTTCTTGGCCGAATTCTTGAGTACTGTTCTTCAGTCCGGGACCGTTAGAGAGTAGGATTAATTGAAACGCCAGACAAGTTCAAAAGAACGGCGGCGCCTTTCAGCACGGTATCGTTTATCCTGCGCGAGAGCATTAAGGGGATGCGCAACAAACTCCAGCAGCAGACGACACAACACAGGCGTTGTGTACCACGGAGAAGTATATTGTTGCAACTGCGTGGACTTGCTTTCGAAGATTACTCTCTCACTTTTTCCCAAACGTCAATCGCGGAATGATCACAACGGGTATAGATGAATATCTAGTTTCTTGTCGCATTCAATCCGACTGCCCCGTACAGCTGAAAGGTGACTGTCTATATGACAAAATTTCATCACTCTCCTCTTGCTATTTCAGCAGGCGTACTGTGCCAAACCACAGGTGTGCTGTTCACTAGGTATACACCTGAAGCAGGACTGTCTTTGGCGCCAGATATTCAGCTTCTGGTTTAATTGTGCGACGTTGGTCAGAGAACGTGACGTCAGCTTACGATGTGCGAGACGCAGGTGAACGCTTCGTATGGAGAGCCACTCATTCTTTTAGCGGCCGCGGTAGAGAGAACAGCTGTCCCGAGTTCGTGACACACTCTGCGCTACGAGCCGTGGAGCAGGTAGCGGAAACTTGCATTATGCATTACGTATATTTCGAGAGGCCTTAAGCCTACTCTCTTTTAACAGGAAGATATAAATAATGCATTATCTGGCGATGCGAACGCGCGGACACCAGGCAAATTCAAGAAGCTTCACGGCAAGCGCGTGGTACTACATGGCTGAAGGACAAAAGGTCTCGTGAGTTCAGTATCTTTCTTAACTCTTCCTGTTTTTGTGTTCAGTGTCAATAAAAACTAAAGCCACAATTTGGTCATGTTACAGATGCGGCGTTGCAATTAATTGGCGTTCTTGAGTCCTGCTCTTTAATCTTCGGGTGAAGAGTGATTCAGTTCGTGATCAGGCCCGCATGGGCACCCTTGTTCCTCGTGTTCTTTCTTTCTATTTTATACTTTCTCTCAATGTGTTTTCTCAGTGAGCCTTGTAACTGCAATTGACATGTCATGCTGTGCACTGCACAGCACACGGACACAGCTGTAATCACATATGGTGTTACACGCTAGCTGTTCTCCAGAGTGGCACAACATAGTTATGATCAGTGTCCACATAGATGGCACTGATAACAGTAAACCTATTTCTGCTTTCTCCACAGGACCTAGAAAGATTCGCTCCATACGTTAGAGTACCGCCAACAGCCTACACGGCGCTGAGAACAGGAAGTACTTCCTTCCTCTACAAAATACACTGGTGTCCAAAATTAAAGCAATCCACGGAATGTTGTAAGGCAGCGTTTCTTCTGCCACAAAACAGTGTAAACAGGTGAGAGTAACGTAGAAACAACTGCAACATGCCTAGCGGTAGACAAAAGTTCTATGTTTCTTCCAAATTAATGGATTTGCACACACATTCCGACAACTGCTAACGTGTTCAGCAATACAGGCCTGAAAGATATCATCAATCTCATTTTGAAGCAATAACTCCCATTCTTCCTGCAGAGCTGCTCGCAAGTCTTGTAGAGTGGTTGGTGGATGCTGACGTGATGCAACCCGTCTCCCTATTGCATTCCAGACGTTATGTATTGGATTCAAAACGGGAGATGCCGGAGGTAACGCCATTCGTGCAGTATCTTCCGTTTCCAAGAAAACATCAACCACCCGTGCTGTATGAGGTCGAGCATTATCGTCCATCAGTACGAAGTCTGGGCCCAAAGCACCTAGCAACAACCCCATATGAGGTCCCAAGATCTCGTCACGATACCTATCAGCAGTTAAACCTTATCGATTCACCCGCACAATTTCATGAAGATGCGTTCGTCTGTTCAATATAATCCCTGCCCACACCATTAGGGATCATCCTCGATATCACTTTCTTTGCACAATGTTTGGATACCAGAATCGTGTTCCACGTTCCCCTCCAGATGTGAATCCGTCGAGAATCACTCTCCAGATTAATCGGAACTCATCTGTGAAAAGAAATTGGCCCACTATTCGACGTTTCAGGTGGCGTGTTGATAACTCCACTCTCCGCGTTACCTTCTGTGAAGACGCGTCAGAGCGCCACATACAGGAGGTCTCCGACCATAAAGGCCAGTCTGCTGCAGCCTTCTGTATACCGTTTGCCTCGACACAACACGACCAGTCGATGCTGCAAGGTGAGATGCCAGTTGCCGTGGAATTATAAGGCAGTATCGTCGTGTCCTTACAGCCAAATAACGGCCGTGTCTTTCTGATTTCACACGTGGTCGGCCCTGTCCTGGTCTTTGGGATACAGTTGCGGTCTCTGTAAACTGTCGCCTCATTCGATAAACAGCGATTCACATTCGAACATGAGTTTGCGACTGTCCTGATTCCACTCTTCCTATGGCACTCCACTGCAGAGAGTCCGTAGGCGTCCTCTGTGTGCCATACTGCACCGTCTGTCGCTGTGTACACAGCGCTTATGGATGTGGGACTATCCGGCAAGCACTATCCCGTTTGACAGGTGCCCTGACGTCATAGATGGCGTGGTTGACATTTCACTAGAATTCCATCTTCCGTGCAGAAGACGATCGTACGGACATCTGTTGAAAGTTTGTGTGATTATATCGTGAATTACACCACGCAGGATGGGGAAATAGCGGTTTGTTGCTTTAATATTGGACACCAGTGTAGATCTCAGGTAGACAGCCCTGCACACTTTGCGGATAAGTGCTGACGCACAGCCATACTCGACCGGCTCAGCGCCAGCAACACTCGCAGTTATTCATCTGTCACCGAACAGTTCCAGTTACTGTCGTCAGTACCCAGCCGCTGTCAATGAGTGATCGTATGACAGTAAACGTCGCGCTTCAACATGTTATCCAGTATTCAGAATTTGAACAACTAACTGTTAGTTACAGTGGCCCAGGCTGGTCTACAGGTTAGGTACAGGGGGTGGACAAGAACACGGAAACGCCGCTAGAAGTGCATGCTTAAATATAAATGCAGATGGTAGCCAAACCTGCATGGTGCCCTGTTGTATACGCCCACGAAGGGCAGCTCTGCCGATACGTTGCAAGTGTCAGCCGTAGGTAGAACGGTGCCCTGTGTACTTGTTATTGCATTGTGTCGGAGCTAAGTGAATTCGAACGTTGAAAACTGTTGGTCCTCGTACGGTGGATGGTTTCGTAACCAAGGGAACCGAAGTGTTTAGTGTTCCAGGTGGCACAGATTCGAAAATTCATACAGCATACAGAAAAAGCGGGGAAACATCATCGGCTAAGTCAAAACCCGGACGAAAGTGTGTGCTGGGTGATCTTGATGGACGGTTATAGAAGCTGAATTGCGACGAAAAATAAGAGGATGTCTGCTGCAAAAGTCAATGAAGAACTGAATTTCGCAATCGCGAACACTGTCGGTACCAGAATTACAGGACAGGAGCTTTATAAGCAGGGAACTGCAGAGTGATCTGCAATTCCAAAACCACTCATCTGTGATGCAAATTGAAGTAACAGGAAAACTTGGTGCTGAGCCATAAGACCTGGACTATTGAGATATGGAAGAAAGTGATTTGGTCGCATGAGTCTTGTTTGACACTGTTGGCAACTTCTAGTCGAGTTTATGCCCCAAGAGTGAAGCATGACGGGAGTTCCGTTATGATTTAGGCAACCATATCGTGGTATTTCATGGGTCCCATGGTTACTCAGCAAAGAAGCTCTACTGCCATGGATTATGTGACCGTTCTGGCAGCGCAGTTCCAACCCACGGCACAACGTTTGTTCCCCAGTGTTGATGTTGTGTTCCAATTCGACAGCGTCCGCGTTCAGAAAGTTCGCATTGTCCAGGACTGGTTTTCTGAACACGAGGTTGAATTGTCGCGTCTTCTCAGGCTACCACAGTTATCATACCTCATTATTATGGAGCCTCTGTGGTATGCTTTGGAAAGAGGGATGCACGATCGCTTTCCACCGGTATCTCAACTTGCCACTACTTTCCAGTAAGAAGGCTATAAGATTCCCTCGAAAACCAGAGGGCACCTGTATTTATTCATGCCGAGACGACCAGAAGCGATTTTGGGTGCCAACGTATTCCCTACCCCGTATTAGGCACGGTGATGTGTTGTGTTTGTGGTGTTTCCATATTTTTGACCACCCGTATTGTTCTCTTTCACCGTGTGAGGTTACATCAGTGCCCAAGCTTTCAGCTTCATATCCACGTATCATAAATCACTCAAAGTAAATTATCTTAACAAATGTATTTAATTGTTTATCATTGTGTCGCTCATGTTATCTGTGCCCAGATTAATATCACTCTGAGACTAAACTAAGTGTTGCCAAATTAGCTACGTTCTACAGCAAGTTCTTCCTGGGGAAGGGATTTCGCTTGCTGCTACCCTTCATGTTTTGCAATACACTTATTTTCCTGAATACAATACATTTTATACAATACATCTGCAGATACATATATACTCCGCACGGTGCACAGCGGAAGAACCCCGTACCATTACAATTTAATTTCTTCGCTGTTCCACTCGCAAACTGAGTGAGGAAGAAAGGGACTGTCTAAGGGCATCCGTACGAGCCATAGTTTCTAGCATCTTATCTTCGCGGTACTTAAGCGAAATGTACGTAGGCGGCCGTAGAACAGTTCCGCAGTCGGCCTCAAGTGCCGCGCTGAAAGAGCGTTGTCTTCCCTCCGGGGATTCCCATTTGAGTTTACGAAGCAGCTCCGTAATACTTGCGTGCTGATCGAACCTGCCGTTAAGAAACGTAGCAGTACGCCTCTGGATTGCTTCAATGTCTTCCTTTAATTCGACCTGGTGGTGATCCCATTCACTCGAACAGTAATCAATAAAGAGTCGCAGTAGCATTCTATACGTCGTCTCCTCTATAGATGAGCTACACTTCCCCAAAATTCTTCCAATATACCGAAGTCGACCACTCTCTTTGTCCAGTACAATCCTTACATGCCTGGTCCATTCCATATCGCTCTGCAAAGTTACGCCTAGGTATTTAATCGATGTGACTGTCATGCAGCACCCTACTAATACTGTATTCGTACGTCGCAGGGTTGTTTTTCCTACTCGTCCGCATTAACTTACATCTTTCTACATTTAGGGCAAGCTGATGTTCGTCTCGCCAACCAGAAATTCTGTCTAAGTGATCTTGTGTACTCCTGCACTCACTTACGACGACACCTACCCCTACACCACAGCGTCATCAGCAAATAGCCGTAAATTGCTGCTCACCCTGTCTGTCAGGTCATTTACGGATAGAGAGAGTAAGAGTGGTCCTATTACACTTACCTGGGGCGCTCCTGAAGATTCCTTTGTCTCTGATGAACACTTCCCATTCATTCCCGATTCCGTTCCACACGCAAATGGAGCGAGTTAAGAAGAATCGTTATACGCCCTCGTACGAGCACTGCTTCTCTTATCTCTCCATGGCCCTTACGCGAAATGTAGGTTGGCGGCGGTAGAATCGTTCTGTAGTAAGCTTCAAATTCTCTAAAATTTCTCGACAGCGTTCCCAAAAATAACGTCATCTGTCCTCCAGGGATTCCAGTTAGAGTTCACGAAGCAAGTCCGTAACACACACATGTTGATAGAAAATACCGGTAACAAACCTAAGGGAAAAGGTCTCGGTTTCAGATTATAACGCTCACTCAGAAAATTCATAGCAAAGCTAGAGTACATACATTAGGTGACAAAAGTCATGGGATACCTCCTAATATCGTGTCGGACCTCCTTTGGCCCAGTTTAGTGCAGTAACTTGACGTAGCTTGAACTGAACAAGCCCTCTGCAGAAATATTCAGCCATGCTGCCTCTATAGCTGTGTATGATATGGAGGTGTTGCCGCTGCAGGATTATGTGTACGAACTGCTCTCTCGGTTACGCCCCGTAAATGTTCGATGGGATTGATGTCGGGTGATGTGGGTGGCCAAATCATACACTCGGAAGTGTCCAGAATGTTATCCCAACGAATGACGGACAGTTGTGGCCTGATGACAAAGTTCATCGTTGTTTGGGAACATGAATTGCTGCAAATGGTCTCTAGGTACCCAAAAATTACCATTTCCAGTCAATGATCGATTGATCTGGATCAGAGGACCCATTCTATTCCATGTAAACACAGCCAACATCATTATGGTACCACCACCAGCTCGTACAGTGCCTTGTTGACAACTATGACGTCGGCGGGTCTACGCCACACTCGAACCCTAGCATGAACTCTTACCAACTGAAATCGGAACTCATCTCACCAGCCCACGATTATCCTGTTGTCTGTGGTCCAACCGATACGGTATCGAGTCCAGGAAAGGCGCTGCAGGCGACGCCGTACTGTTAGCAAAGGCACTCACGTCGGTCGTCCGCTCCCATAGCCCATTAAAAGGCACATTTCGCCGCACTGTCCCAATGGGTACATACGTCGTATGTCGCACATTGATTCCTGCGATTATTTCGCGCAGTGTTGCTTGTCTGTTAGCACTGACAGTTCTACGAAAACACCGCTGCTCTCGGTCGTTAAGTGAAGGCCATTCACCACTGCGTTGTCCGTGGTGAGAGGTAATGCCTGAAATTAGGTATTCTAGGCGCACTCTTGACACTGTGGGTCTCGGAAGATTGAATTCCCTAACGATTTCCGAAATGGAATGTCCCATGCGTCTAGCTTCAACTATTATTCGGCGCTCACTCAGTTAATTCCAATTGTGGGGAAACAATCACATCAAGAATCTTTTCTTGTGAATCACTTGAGTGAGTCCCCCAGTGCACTGCGCTATTTTACCTTGTGTCCGCGATACTACCCCCATCTATGTAGACATCGTTATCCCAATGATATTGTCACCTCGTTGTATTTATCCAGTATTTGAGAACGAGAGACTTACAGCTCAATCCATTTAGATAACGTCTATTTGTATTCATGTTAGGCTTTGTCTTACAAGCATGCTCTTATATTCACGATTTAATCACAAGGAAGTCACTATCTCGGCAATGGCCAAAACTCGCCTACAAGCCCTAGGGAGCACGAGTTGTTGTCCAGTGGCAGCCATTAGCGCTCCGGAAAGCGACTCTCTGGCCGCTGGGCACTGCCTCGTGGTTCTCTCGCGCCGTTCGCCAACGTGGCACTTCTCATTCGTTGCAGACAACTATGAACGATCGTACCAACACAGGTTTCCGCGACCGGTAGGTGTGTCTCGCTCTTTATTATATTAGGTCGCTTTCTTGTCTGTCTCTCTGAGCAGTATTGATTTTAAACTAACTCCCGATGAGCGAAAGACTTGAAATATTAAACGTAGCTCATGACTGGATGACAATGCAATATTAAATCGTTTTCCTGTCAGTCTGTTTGGTAGCATTGGGAGTAGGGTGAAGAAGTTTAGTGACGCCTGACATCTCGGCTACCCTGCAGGATTGGCGTGTTGCGCCCTATTCTTTTTAACTCCATGCACACAGTCATTGTGCTAACTGGCCTGTGGTAGCATTTAGAATCTCACGAGTAGTGGTCTGTTTATTTCATGCAACTGCTTACAACCTCCCTCCACAATGCATGGTGTCCCTGTCCATCTGTACATGAGGTCTGCCTAGCGTTGGTTTATTTGTTGTTGTTGTTTCCGTTTCACAATCACATCACCTTCAATAGGCTTGGGCAGTTTTAGAAGGGTTGAAATGTCCCTGATGGATCTGTTACTCAGATGACATCATGTGAATAGTTCATGTTCGAAGTCACTGAGCTTTCTGGACAGACCTGCTCTGTGTTACTACTTCTCTCCCGACAACACAGTACTCCCCACCTGCTTTTACACTAGTGGGTCCACTTCTCGTGACCGCTATTGGTCAGATCCGCACTACATAGGGGATACTTTATACCAGATTGTGTAGCTACCTTCACACTGAACAAAATGACACGTAGTATTGTGGTCACCACTTAATCCATCCTTACCCCACGGTATAAGTCCGAATTTGTAAATCTCACCCTCATCGTCATTAAGAGAAATTTTTTGTTGCACGAAGCAATGTCTTCTTTGTCTCTTATTAAAACGTAGACCCTACAATTTTTTTTTCTGCAGTCAGCTTCATCATTGGCATCAGGAGGCTGAGTGGACCACTCAGCTACGGAGGCAGACCTGTATCAAGGGAACCGTGCCAGAATTCCCTTAAGCAATTAAGTAGATTACGGGAAATCTAGTTCTAGAGGGTCAGATGGGGATTCGAACCGCTGCCCTCCTGTGTGCGAGTTCAACGTCTTACCACTGAATCACCACACACAAGAATCAGTCGGATCAGGGTTTTGTAAGGGACATCGTTTGTGTAATTTATAACAGATGTCTGAAAGAACGACGTGCAACATTTCGCGAGTTAAATAAACTCGAAGGTGCAGATGTATGCAGGCTCCTTTACTAGTGTCTTCGAAACAGCAGCATTTGCATCATGGCTGAGGAAAGATGTCCCCACACCACAGAGCTACACAATGAAATATCTCTCCTCTCCAGACGTGAAAACTGAACAGAGAAGTAAGACATGCGATCAATAAGTAACAGGAATTTTTCAGTTTCACAGGCTTTATACATCAAATTTGCAATTTTTTTGTCTTGTTGTTACACGCGTTCCTGATGTACGTTTGCATTTTTAGCTGTTTTGAATGTTTTGTTTATTGTTGACAGTCGAAACTATTATATTGTTTTCGAGTGCTCGGCGAATTTTTACATTCGTAAAAGGTGAATCAAACAATTAGCATGTATTTTTGCTTAAAATGGAATAAAATGCAGTACTGCATTCTAAATGTTGACCGTGGCTGTTGGCGGATCTGGTATGAGTAAGATAACAGCTTATGAATGGTACAAACCTTTCAGAGAGAGTTGCGAAAGCCGGCCGCGGTGGTCTAGCGGTTCTAGGCGCTCAGTTCGGAACCGCGCGACCGCTTCGGTCGCAGGTTCGAATCCTGCCTCGGGCATGGATGTGTGTGATGTCTTTAGGTTAGTTAGGTCTAAGTAGTTTTAAGTTCTAGGGGACTGATGACCACAGATGTTAAGTCCCATAGTGCTCAGAGCCATTTGAAGAGTTGCGAAGACGTCAAAGAAGGCGATGGCCCTGGACGCCCTAGCGCATCAGTTACTGACGACAGTGTGGGAGAAGTAAAGAAAAATGGACCTGGAAAATCGCCAAATTACCATTTGAGAGGTTGCTGATGATGTCGGCATACCCTTTAGCTCATTCCAAGCAATTCTTTTTTTTTCAATGTTTTGGACATGAAGGTTTTCTTCCGAAATTGTTGAATTTAGACCAAAAACGACGTCGCGTAAGCATCCCTCGGGAATTGCTGAATGAAGTCAACAACAATCCAGAACTTCTAAAGAAGAAATTCGACGGGTTCGATCTCATGAAAAGGTTTTTCTCGCCGTTTTCTTCGATTACAATGGGATAGTGCACCACGAGTTCCTGCCTATTGGTCTTACGGTTAGAAAGGAATGAAAGAATACTACCTGGACGTTATGCATCGTTTGCTTGAAGCAATCCGAAGAAGAAGACCAGAATTATGTGAAAATGGATCATGGACGTTGCATCACGATAATGCTCTCGCTCACTCTTCAATGTTTGTTCGTGATTTTTTTAAAGCCATCCTATGCGCCAGACATGCACCTCTGCGACTTCTCTCTACTCCCAAGGCAGAAGAAAACCGCGAAAGGACTTCTTTTTGCCACCACTGATGAGATCACTGAAGAAGCTGAACAACATAACGAAACGTGAGTTCCAGAAGATTGGGACAGCCTCCTCCAAAACAGTTATTTCTCTGTTTTCTGTTATTTACCGACACATGTTCGAACAGCTATATGTCAAGTCTGATGATATAGTTTTTATTTGTGTGAAGTATTATAAAAAAGTTTTGACAGCGTTAGAAAATCATAACGTAAACTTGTGGTTTCGTGTAAGCTTCATCTTGCTTTCGAAACATTTCATTTTAAAATAAAATGCTTTGCCGTTTTTTATTAAAAGTTTCTGTTTTTTTGTTTTGTTGATTTTGTTAACAAGACTCTCGCGATGACACGTGTGGAATTGATAATAAGAAAATGAAAAAAAAGAAGAATGTTGTGCACGAGGTAGAGTTTATCAGGCACTAAATCCCCATTCCACAGCAAGGAAAATAGCAATAGGTGTTTCGAACTTCATCAAGATAATTATTTTGACAAGATATGACAAGCCACAACAGTGTTACAGAGTGAAAAATTCTGCTCCTAGTAGTAGCCTGATATTTACTTTTCTGCTTCAGTCGCCGTTCCCACGGTATGCTTCACCCGAGTGGACATAATTTATCGTCATTTGGCTACTCTTTAGGAGAGCAAATTTTCCGATAGTGACAACATAATCGGTGTCGTGCAGTAATCAGCAATACGACCGAACCTCACATTATGTTGACTGAAGGCTTGATCTTCATTCCCATTTAATGGCAGCCGCCCATTTGAATGTAACGTTGGAATAGTTAAATTAACTGCACTTTGTTGGGGACCATCGTCGCTGTCCATATCGACTCTTCAGGTCTGAAGTTAGGTATACAATTTCAGAACTTACATCTCACTGTGGCGGTTTACTCGCGTGGCTTTGGTTGATAGCATCTGAGCACGTAAGACACGGGGCAGTAACATTCCCTGCGATGAAGCGTTTGAAGAGATAACCCAATGTGCTGTCGTTGTAATGTATTGTCGGTGAGCTGTTTGCAAGTCTAAAAAGAAAATGCTCTGACAACGTTATTTACGGTGACAAAACGCACATTATAGCGAATGCGATACATCCTGATACTGTACCACAAAGATCATATCTGCTTCATAAAAACGAACAAAGTAGTTTATGAGTGTGTCAGTACATTTCAGTGTTTGTACTTGGCTTATTTTTGACGGTGTTGGGAAACTCAAAAAGTGAACTTGTGGTTTCGCGTAAGCTTCATTTTGCTTTCGAAACATTTCATTTTAAAATAAAATGCTTTGCCGTTTTTTATTAAAAAGTTTTTTTTGTTTTCCTTTTTATGACCGTAACTGTTCCATAACTCACGGAACAAAAATTACCTTTTTTACTGATGGTCATAGCCTACATCTATGCAGATCACAGTTCCTTTCACGAACTTCTTTATGGACATATATACCACTCAAAACCGTTGTGCAGTGCGTGGTGGAGAGTAATTTATACCAAAATTAACAAATTTCTCTGCAGTTCAAATTTCAACGTACCACAGGAAAATCCATTTGCACGCGAAGTAATAAACTCCCTTATCTTACTCTCATGTCCTCCATGCGACATATACGATGGTTGTACCAGAACTGTCACACAGTCCTATCTTGATATTGGTTTTGTAAATGTATAGCCGGCCGGTGTGGCCGTGCGGTTAAAGGCGCTTCAGTCTGGAACCGCGTGACCGCTACGGTCGCAGGTTCGAATCCTGCCTCGGGCATGGATGTGTGTGATGTCCTTAGGTTAGTTAGGTTTAATTAGTTCTAAGTTCTAGGCGACTGATGACCTCAGAAGTTAAGTCGCATAGTGCTTAGAGCCATTTTTGTAAATTTATATAACAGGAATAAGCAATGAAATCATAGCCTTGGTTCCTAAGATTAGTTTTAAGGTTTTTAAAGGGTTTCTGTTATACTTCCACATGTCGTATACCGATCTGTTTTTTGCATCATTGCTTCTTGAATGTTTACGCTGAAGAGTAAAGGAAAAAGACTGTGTATTTGCCATTAAACATAGAGGTTGGTTCGAACACCACAGGGCGTGACTAGTGACGGTCCTGTTGGTGAAGGCATACACAATGTGATCGTAAGTAACTGGACATCAGTGTATCATGCAGAACTGAACCACTCGATGTCACGAGAGGCGCATCCGCCAGTACACAAGAAGGCCGGGAGTGTTGTGCTGTCAGTAGAGTAGCGGTAGTAGCAGACTGGGTCCGTCAGGAGAACTCACCGACTTCAAACTTGGGCTAGTCATTGAGTGCCACTTGAATTAAAAATACCTCAGCTGCCCAAGTCGACTGTCGGTGTCCGCAGCTCGTCGTCTAGTGGCTAGCGTAGCTGCATCTGGATCACGGGCTCCCGGGTTCGATTCCCGGCCGGGTTGGGGATTTTCTCTGGGTGTGTTGTCCTCATCATTTCATCATCGTCGTGACAGTGGCTAGATTGGACTGAGTAAAAACTGGGATTTTGTACGGCCGCTGATGGCCGCGCATTTGAGCGCCCCACAAAGTAAACATCATCGTCATCATCATTGACTATCGGTGATGCGACTGTGAAGCTGAAACGCGGAGGAGCAACCACTTCATAGCCAGGACTAGATAGACCTGATGCACTAACGGCAGGGTCTGCCAGACACTGTGAAGCGAGGTCGTAGAAAATAGCACGAAATAAGCGGAAGGAATCACTAGTGAGTTCTAACGTGCTGCTAGCTGTCCAGCTAGCACAATGTTTCTATGTCGGGAGTTAAGAAGAACGCGATACAATGGTCAAGCAGCTCCCCAGAACCCAGACGTCGCTGTAGACATCGCTAGGCGTTTGCTGAGGCGGTGTAAAGGGCGACGCCTCTCGACAGCGGATGAATGGAAACGAGTAATTTGGAGTGATGAATCACGCTGCACCCTCTGGCAATCCGATGGTACATCTGGGTTTGGTGAATGCCCAGAGAAAGTTACTTGTCATCACGTGTAGTGACAATGGTGAAGTATGGAGGAATGGCATGGGAGGGTTTTTGTGATTAATGAGTGGTCCTCTTATCCCGCTCAAGGAAACGCTGAAGGATCTGAACCCGGTGCAACGTCACTGGTATGAGTTAGAACGTCGACTTTGTTCCAGAACCTAGCGTCCAACATCACGCTCTTCTCTGGTCGTGATTCTTGAGAAAGAATGAACTTCCATCCCTCACAGACATCCCGACATATTATTGATAGTTTATTTAGCACAGTTCACGTCATCACAAAGACGAAATGTAGAAATATCCCATTTCAATATCCACCTATAGGTGTCCAGATACTTTTGGTTAGATGGTGCATTGTTGCCTTCAAAAAAATGGCTCTGAGCACTATGGGACTCAACTGCTGTGGTCATAAGTCCCCTAGAACTTAGAACTACTTAAACCTAACTAACCTAAGGACAGCACACAACACCCAGCCATCACGAGGCAGAGAAAATCCCTGACCCCGCCGGGAATCGAACCCGGGAACCCGGGCGTGGGAAGCGAGAACGCTACCCCACGACCACGAGATGCGGGCATATTGTTGCCTTCCTCCGGCCTCTGAACGCCTTACCGAGTCCGTTATAAGGACACTTACAGTTTAACCAAATTTTTAAGTTAAAATTTTTCTCCTTCGTAAATCAGTGACAGGCGTCAAAGAAGGGACAAGTAACAATACAGAACAATCCATGCATCGACATTAAGGGTAGCAATCTGGCAGTCACACACCTTCAGTGTAATTTTTCTTTTCACTGAGTCACCAAATCACTCAGCAGTTCCTTAACGTCCATCTCAATCTTAGCACTTCTCTCTGTCCTCCATTATTATAGTTTCCTTTCCACTTCTGAGCATATTCCGTACTACTAGCAGTTCCCTATGGCTCATACAAATTTTTCTTAGGGTTTCAATCATCTTGCACAACTTCATGTTACGGAAGGGATTTTCTAGGACGACAGATGCTCATTAGGTCCACCGATGCTTCATAGATCATATGCAGGCTAAAAATTATACTGTGGAACGTCTCAGCTGAACTAAAGCTTGCAAATACAATAAGAAATTTACACTGAAGAGGCAAATAAATTGGTACACCTTCCTACTATCGCACGCAGAAGTGACCCAACATGACGTGGCATGGACTCGACTAATGTCTGAAGTAGTGCTGGAGGGAACTGACACCATGAATCCTGCTGAACTGTCCATAAATCCGTAAGAGTACGAGAGGGTGGAGGTCTCTTCTGAACGACACCTTTGCTAGGCATCCCGGATATGCTCAATAATACTCATGTGTGGGGAGTTTGGTGGCCAGTGGAAGTGTTTCAACTCAATAGTGTGTTCATGGAGCGGTTCTGGACGTCTGGGGTGTGGCATTGTTCTGCTGGAATTGTCCAAGTCCGTCGGAATGCACAATGGATATGAATGGGTGCAGATGAAAGGACAGGATGCTAGCGTACGTGTCATCTGTCAGAGTCCTATCTAGACTTATCAGGGGTCCCATACCACTCCACCGACACACGCCCCACATCATTACACAGCCTCCATCATATTGAAGAGTCCCCTACTGACATGCAGGGTCCATGCATTCATGAGGTTGTCTCGATGCCCGTAGTACACTTCATCAACAGTCCAATGTAGGTGTTGACGGGCCCAGGCAAGGCGTAAAGCTTTGTGTCGTGCACTTATAAGATTACACGAGTGGGTCTTCGGGCCCGAAAGCCCATATCGATGATGTTTCGTTGAATGGTTCGCACGCTGACACTTGTTGATGGCCCAGCAGTGAAGTCTGTAGCATCTGTGGAAGGGTTGCACTTCTTTCAGGTTGAACGATTCTCTTCAGTCCTCGTTGGTCCCGTTCTTGCAGGATCTTTTTCCGGTCGCGATGCTGGAGATTTGATGTTTTACTGGGTTCCTGATATTCACAGTACACTCGTGAAATGGTATCACAGGAAAATCCCCACTTCATCGGTACCTCGGATATGCTGTGTACCATCGCTTGTGCACCGACTGTAACACCATGTTCAAACTCATTTAAATCTTGATAACCTGCCACTGTAGCAGCAGTAACCGATATAACGACTGCGCTAGACACTTTTGTCTTATATAGACGTTTCCGTCCGCAGCGCCATATTTTGCCTGTTTACGCATCTTTGTATTTGAATACTCATGCCTATAACAGTTTCTTTGGCCCTTCAGTGTTTGAATATTCATACATTTATATCGGTATATGGTGCCAAATTACACGTTTGTAAGTGACCATTTCCATTCCAGTATGCGTCTGTGGTACAGAAAGAATCGTCAAGGAGAAACAACTCCAGTCTACATTTCGAAACACTTCTGGTGTCTGTCAGGTATTTTATTTCAACGATCAATTCGTGAATGAGTTTCATAACTGATTATTGCACTCATGTCTGTGCAAAAGAATGATCCATCAGAGGAGAGTTCAGATGATTTTTCTTCCTAATATTTGGCTTGTCAAACTGCAATGATTTGTTGACAATAAGTTTCACGAGTGAATAAGACTACTGCGAAGCCGTGGTTACTATTCCCAATGTCTCAAACAAGTGCCAGCAAGATGTTCGTGTACGCATCGCGTGTGAGCGGCTTTTCCTTTCACAGTAGTGGTACTTCCTGGGGCTGCTGGCCCTCGGGTGCCATCAGGAGATGCCGTTCGAACCCCGCGCCCGGCCGCCTGACCCGTGACCTTTGGCGCGCGGGGTCAGGTCAGGTCAGGTCCGCTCCGCCGCCTCCCGTTGCCATGGCGACGCCGGCGGCCGCGCGCGTGCGGGAGCGCGTCTTATCGAGCCGAGCAGCGCTCAGCTGGCACCTGTTGGCCCGCGGCGCGCTGCCACGCCCACCACCACGCGAGCCCTGCGCTGCCGAAGCAACCCCGCCCCCCCCCCTCCCCTCTCCCCCCGCACCTAGGTACTTACCCCACTCGCGACAGGTGTAAATGCGGCGCAGGTGCCGTAGCAGTCGAAATTAAATGTTCGCGCACTCGGCAAAGGTACAGAGATGTAGTCGTGTCCAATTCAAAGGATGGTTTCGTATAGCTCTGCACGCGACTCTGTCAGAGTCTAACACATACAGTCACGACTGTAGAATACGTACATCTATGGAGTGAGACTTTGAGGTTCGCTGATGACACTGTAATTCTGTCAGAGACTGCAAAGGACTTGGAAGAGCAGTTGAATGGAATGGACAGTGTCTTGAAAGGAGGATGTAAGATGAACATCAACAAAAGCAAAACAAGGATAATGGAATGTAGTAAAATTAAATCGGGTGATGCTGAGGGAATTAGATTAGGAAATGAGGCACTTAAAGTAGTAAAGGAGTTTTGCTATTTGGGGAGCAAAATAACTGATGATGGTCGAAGTAGAGAGGATATAAAATGTAGGCTGGCAATGGCAAGGAAAGCGTTTCTGAAGAAGAGAAATTTGTTAACATCCAGTATTGATTTAAGTGTCAGGAAGTCACTTCTGAAAGTATTCGTATGGAGTGTAGCCATGTATGGAAGTGAAACATGGACGATAAATAGTTTGGACAAGAAGAGAATAGAAGCTTTCGAAATGTGGCGCTACAGAAGAATGCTGAAGATTAGATGGGTAGATCACATAACTAATGAGGAAGTATTGAATAGGATTGGGGAGAAGAGAAGTTTGTGGCACAACTTGACCAGAAGAAGGTATCGGTTGGTAGGACATGTTCTGAGGCATCAAGGGATCACCAATTTAGTCTTGGAGGGCAGCGTGGAGGGTAAAAATCGTAGAGGGAGACCAAGAGATGAATACACTAAGCAGATTCAGAAGGATGTAGGTTGCAGTAGGTACTGGGAGATGAAAAAGCTCGCACAGGATAGAGTAGCATGGAGAGCTGCATCAAACCAGTCTCAGGACTGAAGACCACAACAACAATGGAGTGAGCATAGTCTACGCATGTTCTGAACATCAGACTGGTGGAGTCACGTGATGCTGGGACGACGCTGATTGCTTAAATTTGCAGTAATAGCGAAAGTTTAATATTACATGTTTCATATACGTTTCTCCATGAATGAGTTTTAGTAACAGTTACGGTGCAGTTCTGTTGTTGCTCCGGATGTAAAGAGAAGTATATGAAAGAAGGAGCAGTTACTTCTCATAGATATGTACAACAAATGTACAATTGTAAATGTCATATTGATATGAGGCTCTTTATAAGTGTTGAAAAATATCGGGCCACGGTATTATAAAGTCTTAATCCGTAGAGATAATTTATGCGGTTTTATGGCCATCTATTTACGAGACAAGTGCTAGATAAATTCCAGTCGGCGTCTAAGTACTGGAGAATTGCTAATATGCATACAAAATTTATATATGACAGTCTGATTAATTTCCTCCAATTTACACAGGTTCCCAAACACTTGTGGGTAAACGGCCGCTGTAGCCGAGCGGTTCTAGGCGCTTCAGTCCGGAACCACGCTCCTGCTACGGTCGCAAGTTCGAATCCTGCCTCGGGCATGGGTGTGTGTGATGTCCTTAGGTTAGTTAGGTTTAAGTAGCTCTAAGTTGTAGGGGACTGATGACCTCAGATGTTAAGTCCCATAGTGCTAAGAGCCATTTGAACCATTTGAACTTCGTGGGTATCTAAATATTTTTGCAAGAGAAAGTTTCCTATACA
This sequence comes from Schistocerca serialis cubense, assembly GCF_023864345.2. Taxonomy (NCBI): domain Eukaryota; kingdom Metazoa; phylum Arthropoda; class Insecta; order Orthoptera; family Acrididae; genus Schistocerca; species Schistocerca serialis. Next base: position 96,265,619 of record NC_064644.1, read on the forward strand.
GTGTCATTGTGAAATAATTAACTAGAACATACTCGACAGTATGAATGAGTGCAATAGAAAAGCTAAAAAAATATTATTGGCTGTCACTTCTTTCATTACTCCAAAATTCAAGCATTGATCTTGTATTTTTATTTTTTTGTGCGAAGTGTATTGTTTTAGTTTCCTGATGAGATGCCGAAAAATGACATAGATATTTTACTTGTCTATAAAAAGCAGAATGGTAAATAAAGAAAAATTGAAACTGATAATGGACAAACAGGTGCTGCAAATCGCTTATCGTATTTGCTGTACCAACTCGATGGTTCGAAGTGTGTTTTTTTTTTTTTCTGACACTTCAGCGCTGTCTACAGGGTCATTGTAACGTAATCAGTTAGAGCAGGCAACTCGACAATATGAATAAGTGCAATAGGAAACGCAAAAAGTCTTGTTAGCTGTCACTGCTTATCCCGTTACCAAAATCGTAAATAAAGTGGAATCTAAGCTACGATATTGCGCTGAAAAGCACAATACCACTGCTCCTCACATCTTTAAGCTAATTTCAGTTTGTGGTACTAAACTGTTAATACGTCTGTAAAACGTGGATACAAATTTACGTGGTACTTCTGAAGGTGATCTCAAGATACACTAAGTGCTATATGGGCTATAATGCGCCGTCCTATAAACACCTGACGTGAGCTGCGGGAGATGTTGCGCACACAAGCATCATTTTTTGCATCCGAATCCACACTCCATAAATATTTACACTCTATGATCACGAAACTCTCTGGTGCAAAAGTCGTTACTGTTTGGCAGGTGGAGCGACACTAGCCGGCCGCTGTAGCCGAGCGGTTCTAGACGCTTCAGTCCGCTACGGTCACAGGTTCGAATCCTGCCTCTAGCATGGATGTGTGAGATGTCCTTAGGTTAGTTAGGTTTAAGTAGTTCTAGGTCTAGGGGACTGATGACCTCAGATGTTAGGTCTCAGAGTACTTAGAGCCATTTGAACCATTTTTAGCGACACTAGCAGACAGAAAGCAATGGCATGCGTCCTAAGGATAATGTTTTTTTTGAACTATTTTTCTGCTAAACTACCGAAATAAATGTTATATTTTTGTGTTTCCTGTATTATTTCCAATAGACGTGAGTTATCGTGAAATAAAATAAATCTCAGTGATTCAGTGACGTAAGCTACAACTTATTGATGTTGTTCTTGAGGTGGTCTTCAGTCCGAAGACTGATTTGATGCAGCTCCCCATGCTACGCTATCCTGTGCAAGCCTGTTCATCTCCGACTAACTACTACGACGTACATCTCTCTGTATCTGTTTATTGTATTCATCTCTTGGTCTCCCTCAGAATGTGTCCTGTCAACCTATCACTTCTCCTAGACAGGTTATGCCACAAATTTCTTTTCTCCCCAATTCTATTCAGTGCCTCCGCGTAAGCTGCGTAATCTACCCTTGTAATCTTCAGCATTCTTCCGTAGCACCGAAATTCAAAAGCTTCGAGTCTCTTTTTGTCCAAACTGTTTATCGTCCATGTTTCATTTCAATACATGGCTATACTCGATACAAAATCTTTCGGAAAAGACGTCCTGAAAATATATATTCGATTTTAACGAATTTCTCTTCTTCCGAAACGCTTTTCTCGCCATTGTCAGTCTACACTTTGTATCCTCTCTTCTTGGAGCATCATTAGTTATTTTGCTGCCCAATCAGCAAATCTCATCTACTAAAGTGTCTCTTTTCCTAACCAAATTCGCTCAAGACCACCTGATTTGATTAGACTAAATTCCATTATCCTTGTTTTGCTCTTGTTGATGTCCACTTGTATCTTTCTTTCAAGATACTGTCCATTCCATTCAACTTTTCTTCCAAGCGCTTTGCTGTCTCTGAGAGAATTACAATGTCATCAGCAAAAGTTTTTATTTCCTACTTCTGGACTTTAACACCTATTCCAAATTTTTCATTGGGTTCCATTACTGCTCACTCAGTGTGCAAATTGAATAACACTGGGAATTGGTTACAACCCAGTCTCACTTCCTTCTCAACCACTGCTTCCCTTTCATTCCCCTCGACTCTTAACTGCCGTCTGGTTACTGCACAAGTAGTAAGTAGTATTCCAGTCAACATTCTCGAAAGCTTTTTCTAAGTCTACAAGCGCCATAAAAATGGGTTTTCCTTTCCTTAACCTATCTCCTAAGGGAAGTCGTAGGGTCAGTATCGCCATGAATGTTCCTATATTTCTCTGAAACTCAAACTAATCTTCCCCGCAGTCGGATTCTTTTCTCTAAATAATTCGTATTAGTATTTTGCAACCATGACGTACTAAACAGAAGTTTGATAATATTCACACCAGTCAGCACCTGCTTGCTTTGGAATAGGAATTACTGCAGTCTTCTTGAAATGAAAGGTATTTCACGCGTCTCATACATTTTGCACACCAGATGGAAGAGTTTTGTCATGGCTGGCTGTCCCAAGGCTATCAGTAGTTCCGACAGAATGTTGCATACTCCCGGGGCCTTGTTTCAAAAATATCCTTTTCAATGCTCTGTCAAATTTTTCTCGCAGTATCATATCTCCCATCTCATCTCCATCTACGTCCTCCTCTGTTTCTATAATATTGCCTGCAAATTCATCTCCTGTATAGACCCCCTATATACTCCTTCCACCGACAAGCCGCACGGAATGGCGCCATGTTACGGATTGCGCGGCCCCTCCCGCCAGAGGTTCGAGTCCTCCCTCGGGCATGGGTATGTGTGTCGTTCCTAGCATAAATTACTTTAAGTAGTGTGTACGTTTAGGGACCGATGACCTCAGCAGTTTGGTCCTTTAGGAATTCACACATATTCGAACATTTCGACCGTCAGCTTTCCCTTCTTTGCTTAGGACTGGTCTGCCACCTGAGCTCTTGATATTCATACAGCTGCTCCTGTTCTCTACGAAGGCCTTTCTAATTTTCCTGTAGGCGATATCTATCTTTCCCCTCGTGATACATGATTCTAAAGGCTTACATTTGTTCCTGCTTAGCCATTTTGCACTTCCTGTGAATCAGATTTTTTAGACGTTTGTATACTCATTCACCCGCATCATTTATCGCGTTTTTATATTTTCTCCTTTCATCAAACAAATTCAATATCTCCTGTGTTATCGGACGATGTATACTTGGCCTTGTCTTTTTACCTATTTGATCCTCTGTTGCCTTAATCTCTCAAAGCAACCCATTTATCTTCTACTGTATTTCTTTCACCTTCTCTTGTCAAAGATTGCCAAATACTCCCTCTGAAATTCTTAACAATATCCGGTTCTTTCAAATTCTACAGGTCCCATTTCTTTAATTTCCTACCATTTTGAAATTTCTTCAGGTTTAATGTACAGTTCGTAACCAATAAATTGTGGTCAGAGTGCGCATCTGTCTCTGGAAATGTCTTACAGCTTAAAATCTGGTTCCTAATTCTCTGCCTTACCATTATTTAATCAATCTGAAACCTTCCGATGTTCCTATCGATATCAGTAAACTTATCTTTTTGAGAAACATTATTCTCAGTGTTGTCAGTCTGCATTTCACATCCTTTCAACTTCCGCCGTCATCAGTTATTTTTCTACCCAAGTAGCACACCTCACCAACTACTATTAGTATCTCATTTACTAATCTGACTCACATGATGTAAGTCGACTACATTCCATTACCCTTATCTTACTTTTATTGCTGCTCTCATCTCATAACCTCTTTTTAAAAGACTGTACATTCCACTGAACAGCTGTTCCAAGTCCTTTGCTATCTTTGCGATGGTTAAAATGCCATCGGCACTGCTCAAAGATTTATTTCTTCTCCCTGAATTTTAGTTTCTTTTGCAAACTTTTCCTTGGTTTCTTTTACTGCTTGTTCATTGTACAGATTGAATAACATCGCGGACAGGATACAACATTTTCCCCATTCGCTGTCAACTACTACTTCCCTTCCACGTATTTCGACTCTCATAAAAGCAATCTGGTTTGCCTGCAGGTTATGAATAATTTTCATTGCAGGTTATGAATAGTTACGGCTACCTTTAAAACTTCAACGAGTGTATCCCAGTCAACGTATTCAAAAGCTTTCTCTAAATATACAAATGTAGGTTTTCATTTCCTCGTCGGCCGGAGTGGCCGTGTGGTTCTGGGCGCTACAGTCCGGAGCCGAGCGACCGCTACGGTCGCAGGTTCGAATCCTGCCTCGGGCATGGATGTGTGTGATGTCCTTAGGTTAGTTAGGTTTAATTAGTTCTAGGCGACTGATGACCTCAGCAGTTAAGTCGCATAGTGCTCAGAGCCATTTTTTCATTTCCTCAACCTATCTTTTAATGTAAGCCGCAGGGTCAGCGCAGGGTCGAATTGCACCCGTGTTCCTATACTTCTCTGGAAGCCAAACTTCAAATGATCCTTTACACAACAATGTGGGAAAAACCGTTTAGATGCACTTGGCATAACAACGTATATGCGAAGATTCAACTTAAATGCTTGGAGTGCCAAGTTATGACATACAACAGTTTGTGCTAATCACGTTTTTGGACATTTTAGAGCAATTTATTAAAAAGTTATGAGTATAGTTACGCCACCATCACCGCAAATATATATAAGGTAATACATTGATCGTGACCGGGCCGAATATCTTACGAAATAAGCATCAAACGAAAAAACTACAAAGAACAAAACTTGTCTAGTTTGAAGATGGCGCTATGATTGACCCGCTAGATGGCGCTGCCATAAGCCAAACGGATATCGACTGTGTTTTTTTAATTGGGAACCCCCATTTTTATTACATATTCGTGTAGTACGAAAGTAAACATGTTTCAATTGGACCACGTTTTTCGCTTTCTGATAGGTGGCCCTGTAATAGTCACAAACGTATAAGTACATGGTATCACGAAGCATTCCGCCAGTGCGGACGGTATTTGCTTCGTGATACATTACCCGTATTAAAATGGACCGTTTACCAATTGCGAAAAGGTCGATATCGTGTTGATGTACAGCTATTGTGTCCAAAATGCCCAACGGGCGTGTGCTATGTATGCTGCTCGGTATCCTGGACGACATCATCCAAGTGTCTGGACCGTTCGCCGGATAGTTACGTTATTTAAGGAAACAGGAAGTGTTCAGCCACATGTGAAACGTCAACCACGACGTGCAAAAAATGATGATGCCCAAGTAGGTGTTTTAGCTGCTGTCGCGGCTAATCCGCACATCAGTAGCAGACAAATTGCGCGAGAATCGGGAATCTCAAAAACTTCGGTGTTGAGAATGCTACATCAACATCGACTGCACCCGTACCATATTTCTATGCACCAGGAATTGCATGGCGACGACTTTGAACGTCGTGTACAGTTCTGCCACTAGGCACAAGAGAAATTATGGGACGATGACAGATTTTTTCACGTGTTCTGTTTAGCGACGAAGCGTCATTCACCAACAGCGGTAACGTAAACCGGCATAATATGCACTATTGGGCAACGGAAAATCCACGATGGCTGTGACAAGTGGAACACAGCGACCTTGTCGGGTTAGTGTGTGGTGCGGCATTATGGGAGGAAGGATAATTGGCCCCCATTTTATCGATGGCAATCTGAATGGTGCATTGTATGCTGATTTCCTACTAAATGTTCTACCGATGTTACTACAAGATTTTCACTGCATGACAGAATAGCGATGTACTTCCAACGCGACGGATGTCCGGCACATAGCTCGCGTGCGGTTGAAGCGGTATTGAATAGCATATTTTATGACAGTTGAATTCGTCGTCGAAGCACCATACCATGGCCCGCACGTTCACCGTATCTGAGGTCCCCGGATTTCTTTCTGTGGGGAACGTTGAAGGATATTTGCTATCGTGATCCACCGACGACGCCTGACAGCATGCGTCAGCGCATTGTCAATGCATGTGCGAACCTTACGGAAGGCGAACTACTCGCTGTTGAGAGGAAAGTCGTTACATGTATTGCCAAATGCATTGAGGTTGACGGATATCATTTTGAGCATTTATTGCATTAATGTGGTATTTACAGGTAAACACGCTGTAACAGCATGCGTTCTCAGAAATGATAAGTTGACAAAGGTACATGTATCACATCGGAACAACCGAAATAAAATGTTCAAACATACTTACGTCCTGTATTTTAATTTAAAAAACCTACTGGTTACCAACTCTTCGTCTAAAATTGTGAGCCATATGTTTGTAACTGTTACAGCGCCATCTATGACAAAACAAAACAAAAAAAAAAAAAAAAAGTGGTCCAACCAACATATTCGTATTCCTTTACGTACTACACGAATATGTAATAAAAAATGGGGTTCCTATTTTAAAAAACTCAGTTGATATCCGTTGGACCTATGACAGCGTCCGCAGCTCGTGGTCGTGCGGTAGCGTTCTCGCTTCCCGCGCCCGGGTTCCCCGACGGGGTCAGGGATTTTCTGTGCCTCGTGATGCCTGGGTGTTGTGTGATGTCCTTAGGTTAGTTAGGTTTAAGTAGTTCTAAGTTCTAGGAGACTGATGACCATAGATGTTAAGTCCCATAGTACTCAGAGCCATTTGAACCATTTTTTGAACCTATGACAGCGCCATCGAGCGGGCCAACCATAGCGCCATCTGGTTTCCCCCTTCAAGATAGACATGTTTCGTTCTTTGTAGTTTTTTCGTTTGACGCTTATTTCGTAAGATATTCGGCCCGGTCGGTCACGATCACTGGACCACCCTATATATAACAATAAATCAACGGGCCGTTAGATCATAGATACAAAGAATTTAGTTACCATAATTATGTTTAGAGTAGAGAAGTAATCAGCAATAATTTTAACTATGCAATCATCATGGTAGACATAACTGATGTCAGACATTAACAAACACCGCTATAAAATCAGTTCTGCTTGTAACTGGGAACAAATCGACGCTGCCGGCCGCGGTGGTCTCGCGGTTCTAGGCGCGCAGTCCGGAACCGCGCGACTGCTACGGTCGCAGGTTCGAATCCTGCCTCGGGCATGGATGTGTGTGATGTCCTTAGGTTAGTTTGGCTTAAGTAGTTCTAAGTTCTAGGGGACTGATGACCACAGCTGTTAAGTCCCATAGAGCTCAGAGCCATTTGAACCATTTTTTGAAATCGACGCATTCAGTTCACAATGGGCGGCGCATGAAATATGGAATAAGCATTATTCTTTTCGGCTGACTCTAGCTGCAGCCTGCAAAAACGAAATTACCCGCATCTGCTGAAACTCCAGAGAAAACGCCCCTGCAACGATCATTAAAAAAAGTTCTAGAAACTGGAAGGATGGAGAATAAAATACGGCATTGAAAAAGAAGATTAACTGATAATAAAAATGAATCAGATTTTAGCAACAGTAAAACACGTCCCAAATACCACTAAGATGCATCTCAGAACTACGAGAGAGATCGACTAAACAAGTGTTCTGCGAACATTACATTCCGTCGCACTTCACTCGCTTCATATTTCTCTGCATCTATAGCTTCATGGGAACGACTTCCAAAATTGGTTTCAGTTCCCCGTATGTTATCTATGAAAAGTGCAAAGTGATGCGACATATCTGTCCAAAATTTTGTTTCAGGAAGAAGAACTGTTTACAAACCATGGTTATGTCAAACTTCGCAGTATGCATTCATCGTTAGTTGAAAATCCATGCTGAATCAAAGTAGGGGATAAAAACAACGCTCTTGGTCTATCAACGTTTGGTGCTCTGATTCAAGAACCCCATTATTGGTTCCTGTTTTTTTGCTGGGAATCTAAAGACATTCAAGTACCTCGAGTTCCTAAGACATTCTGTTGTCGCAGTTATTTTTGGAAGACATCCAACTGGACAAAAGGCAGTCGAGCGCCACCAAGATGACGGATGTGCCTCCGATTCCGCAGACCCTCTTAAGAGAACATTTTGAGAGCACTTAACACTTCTATAGTTTTATCGGTGCCAAAAATTAAAACAGGAGCCTATTATGAAACACCGATGACTCCCGATGGCATGAAATGCCTTGCAGCGCGATATGTGTTGTTCCTGACTCCAGATGACATTCAACGTGCCGTACTGCTCCTCCAGAATCATTTTATAGCGTATAGCAACGCGCAAGGTCAACATTTCGGATACTTGGTATGAAAGTCATGGTAATAAACAAACAAACCGCGCCTGACTTATGGGTTTGCTTACATTCGGTATAATGGGCAGACATTTGTCGAACCTCTTCTCCTGGGGGCGGGTCACTGGTTTGCGGCTCTGTTACCTGGACACTATTTGATCAAGTTACATACATGTTATCTCGTTGAAGTTCCCTTAGAACTTTCTTCCAAATACTACAGAAAAAAATAAGTAGTTCGCTCAGGAAAAACCAAAGTCGGGGTCATAATTCGGCGACTACAAACGATAAAAATTACTTGCGAACGTCATGAAATTCGCCAAATCGCCCGCTGTAACTTTCCGAACACCGCACCTCGATATATTTGTTCCTTCTGTATATATCTGGAGTCTGTCGGTCTGTCGCACTTGATTATCTTAATTTAAGTGAAGCATCCACGTCGGTGTGGCTCGACGCCTACGTGGCCGACTTTAGCACATGGAGCTCAGGGATTGCGCGTTGCGTATGACAGGCAGTATTCTTTTTCATTATATTGTACAGTTATGTGCTTACATTGAGGTGAGATTTATTGCTTAATTTAACGGCGTCACGGTGACCGCTGGTTTACTCCAAAGTGCAGTTTAACAAAAACCCAACGTATTGCGTCACACATAAATGAGTGTAAGAGTTGGAACTGCGTCGTTAGCAGTAAATGAACAGCGTTTTCTTTACTAAATAATATCTGTAAACAAAAAAGAAGGGACAAAAGGAATGAATCACAAAATAAGAACAGTTTTTACCTAGTTACAGCGAGGAAAATTTTGTAACTTACACGTTTACAACGGACCACATTTACTAAACGTGGTCGAAATTTGCACCGTTTGCTCGAATGCAAGTATTACACCGCTCAGGCACCAGCCAACGGCAGCAGGTGCAGCGCGGTATGTCTCGTCTATTTTTGCGGTACTTCCCAACATTTGCAATCCCCTGTGTCCTATACTTAATTACTTGTCTCAGTATCATCTAAGTCGCTTCGGGGGTTTTTATCGAATTTGAATACGTGAGATGATATTTTACAACATCCAGATTTGAATAATGTGTTAGTAACAAAACGACACAACAAGCCATATTTGAGTTTATAAGGCGGCAGAATCAATAAACATTCCACTAGCTGCGCTTGGTATAAAACATAAAGTGCCCGTAAATAGCTAGCAAGTTATTAAGAACCTGCAATGGTTCTTAAGGTGCTTAACGGAAGTGTAAAGTCTTTTTTTAAAAAAAAAAAAAAAAGAGCCAGCCGGAGTGGCCGAGCGGTTCCAGGTACGCTACGGTCGCAGGTTCGAATCCTGCCTCGGGCATGGATGTGTGTGATGCCCTTAGGTTAGTTAGGTTTAAGTAGTTCTAAGTTCTACGGGACTGATGACCTCAGAAGTTAAGTCCCATAGTGCTCAGAGCCATTTGAATCGTTTTTTTTTTAAAAGAAAAAAAACAACGTTTTATAATGACCACATAGTATCAATAAGGAACACCAGCTATTTTCACGACAGTCGAAAGTTCAGCTTCGATAACGTATGAGATAAACTGATAAAACATCTCTGGATTTCTTGAAGAGTGTTCCTAACGTCCTTACTAAAACGATATGAGAATAAGCAGGCAGTCTATCTCACCTAACCATCAACTCGTTGCTGTGAAACATTACCGCGCAAGTGCTCTTGACAGGTAGACAGCCGCGAACATGGACGGACCTTGCTGTATGGTAGTTTGAGCTTGTGGGCAGAAGTCCAACCCAAGTTCCGCTGCGAGAGCTTACCCGACCGGGTCAACACGGCACAGCGCCGCATTAGGTCTCGTTTGCAGAGCACCCAGTAGCCTATTCCGTGTGCTTAATGGCGCTTCGCGGACTCGCCTGCGACGTGCTCGCTCAGTTTTACGACCCCTTTACGATTAGACGAGGTCTACCACGAAGTTGTCCCAACAGCGCTCTAGGTCAGACCAGCTACGGTGCGAACCGAGCGGCTGAAATACGTCTAGCAGCAAAACATTCATCACGTCGGAAAATTAGACGCACCTTGCTAGACTTTATTGGTTGCTCCGTGGGCAGGATCGCACAACCGCATGCAACGAGGACACGTTGCTCAGACTGTGTAGTGTGGCAGGTGCTTCATCGTTTCTTGCGAAGTGTGACAAACTCCTGTTGAAATTTACGTCCTTCTTAGCAATTTAACGTTGACTGCTGCTCTTTGTTCACCATAACTAAAATTTTCAGATAGTAAAAGTTCTTTCTGACGTATCGTAATACGTACTTCTAGCTACAAATTCTCCGTTTCTTCTCATACTTGTAATTTTATTTAAAGCCTCGCTTTCAGCTCACAGCGCGCTATTTATGTTTTCTACTGCCGTAATGAAATGCAATCATTTGATATACATGGTGACTCAGCTGTCCAACCGATGTCGTTTTATACAACCCGCAATGTTTCATCTGGCCTTCAAACACCACGCGCGAGATTTTCATACTGTCTCTCTCGCTTCACGTAAACGATTAGGCCCAACAAGACCTTTTTGTAAAAAAACTGATGGTCTCAAACGCATCTCCACTCCCACACTCAGCCCCCAACGGTCAGGTTTTCTAGTACGTTGTTCATGGCACTCCCTCACACCAGTGTACTAGAACTTGCAACTGCACGAATAATTTCCCCCACACTCGACCTCTTCATTTCTTCGTTGAGTGCACTTATTACGCCACCAGCACAGCAGAGCAGTTACAAATTGTAAAACAGACGTTTCTGTAAGTTTTAACTCACAATTTTGTCAGTTTTAACAGTATAAAACAAACACTTACAGCGTTCTATTCGTCAGGATTTCTCACTATAAAACTACTGTGCTTGTAAGTGTCAAGTTTAGATCGAACTGTCAACATATTTACTTTTAGCGTAACGTTTGAAAACGTCGTTTTCCATTACACTTATAGGCGAGTCTAAATTAATAATTTAAATTGATAATAGCCGACTATGCTGCTGTCGTAATAGCCCAATCAATAGAGACCAAAAATGGTCGAATATTGGGGATACTTCGCGTAATCGAAAATTTTTGTTTAGTGATTGGTGGGAGTGTCACGAACAACATATTACAAGTCCTGACTGGTGAGGAAAGAGTATAGGGGTGAAGGTGTGTTTGAAGGTCACTTTTGTGAATAACTCGAAAGCTGTGGCCTTCAGTGAAAACGTATCCCAGTATAAAATTTTAACGACATTAAATTTTCCACAAAAAAGGTGCTGTTCATTTCTCTGTAGGACTAAATAGTTTTTGCCTAGCGAGCGAGGGATTGGAAAACTCGCACATCGTTTTATCGTTTGTGAAAGCCAAATATAACACTGCGTGTTGCATAAAACGACATCGGTAGGGGCAGCCGACTCGCCCTGTATATCCATACAGTTTTATTTAGCGCCACGAGAGCACAAAGTTGCATACATAATTTTTTTGTTTGTTTGCGGGTAAAGTGTAGCACGACGCTTGCACGGTAAAGACAAAGTGGCGCACCATTCCACTGGCAGAGTGATGATGGAAATGGAAATGCCGTGTGGCTAGGGCCTCCCGTCGAGTAGAACGTTCGCCTGGTGGAAGTCTTTCGAGTTAACGTCACTTCTGCGACCTGCATGTCGATGGGGAAGAAATGATGATGATAAGGATAACACAACACCCATGTCCATGAGCGGAGAAAATCTCCGACCAGCTGGGAATCGAACCCGAGCCGTTATGTATCACATTCCGTCGTACTGACTACTCAGCTACCAGGGGTGGACAGAGTGGTGATGAGCGCTGCCGTTTTGAGTCCTCTAGCGGCGGACGACGTTTTGCGGCGCGAGGATTTAAATGAATACCTGGACTGCAGACGTGTAGCTTTCTTAATTACTTTCTTTTCCTTTCTTCTTTTTCTTCTTTTTTTTTAAAAAAAAGGAATCCTTTTTCTTCGAAGCGATAGTTAAAATTTAATGGGTACACCTCTTACCAACAAAATTCTGTTCGACTTTTGTCATTCTTAGTCACGAAATTTAATTTGCATGCCTTGACCCTACTGCCCTCACACCAACCCGATTCAGTCAACATTGTACTGTATTGCATTGTATGGAATTGGGGACCTAGAAACGACGGAGAGTCTTCGTCCCCGCCGTAGTCCTCAGTGGTTCACAACCCCACAACAGGCTACTGCAGTCCACTCACCCCACCGCCGCCCCGCATCGAACCCAGGGTTATTGTGTGGTTCGGGCCCCAGTGGACCCTCTCGGGAAGGTCTCACACCAGACGAGTGTAACCCCAATGTTTGCGTGGTAGAGTAATTATGGTGTACACGTACGTGGAGATAGTGTTTGTGCAGCAATCGCCGACATAGTGTAACAGGCGAAATAAGGGGAACCAGCCCGCATTCGCCGAGGCAGATGAAAAACCGCATTAAAAACTGTCACAGACTTGCCGGCACACCGGACCTCGACACTAATCCGCCGGGAGGATTCGTGCTGGTGGCCGCCACGCCTTCCCGCCCGGAAAGCAGTACGTTAGATCTCCCAGCTAACCTTTACACATACTGTAAGAATGATTTGCGTGTGAACAGAATCGGTCACCTTCGAGGCATTCGTCATTCTATTTTGATGCACACAATCTGTAACATGCCGGCCAGGCTTGAGACTGACTCCGCCTCCCAAACAAAAAACCCAATTGAAACGCTGGTTATGGCTTTGAGAGCTTTATGGTGCAAGCACGAAAGAAAAGCAAAGAAAAATTATGGAACGGAATTAAAGTTCAGAGAGAGGAAAAATAAAAGCTTTGAAGTACTATAAAAGGTAGCAAAGGACTCGGAAGAGCAGCTGAACGCAACGGATTGTATTTTGATACGAGGTCGTAATTTGAAGATCAACAAAAGTAAAACAAAGGCAATGGAATGCAGTCTGATTAAATTGTGTGACGCCGAGAGAATTAGCTTAGGAAATGACGCACTAAAATTAGTAGACAATCTAAGCTATTTGGGCAGCAGAGTAATAGATGACGGCAGAAGTAGAGGAATATGAAATGCAGGCTGGCATAGCAAGAAAAGCGTCTGTGAAAAAACTGGATATTTAAACAACTATCTACTCGTATACCATTATATGAAAACATGTCACTGTTTAGCGTTGTTACCAAAAGTGTCCAAAAATTTTTCACCGATTTACTTCAAATTTTACACGATACTCTAGTAAATGTTCAGACGGACGTCGGCTAAATATTTTTTTCATTATATATATATATATATATATATATATATATATATATATATATATATATGTTATGTGGACATGTGTCCGGAAACGCTTACTTTCCATGTTAGAGCTCTTTTTATTACTTCTCTTTAAATCACATTAATCTTGGAATGGAAACACACAGCAACAGAACGTAACAGCGTGGCTTCAAACACTTTGTTACAGGAAATGTTCAAAATGTCCTCCGTTAGCGAGGATACATGCATCCACCCTCCGTCGCATGGAATCCCTGATGCGTTGATGCAACCCTGGAGAATGACGTATTGTATCACAGCCGTCCACAATACGAGCACGAAGAGTCTCTACATTTGGTACCGGGGTTGAGTAGACAAGAGCTTTCAAATGCCCCCATAAATGAAAGTCAAGAGGGTTGAGGTCAGGAGAGTGTGGAGGCCATGGAATTGGTCCGCCTCTACCAATCCATCGGTCACCGAACACTTCGACTGAAATGTGCAGGAGCTCCATCGCGCATGAACCACATGTTGTGTCGTAGTTGTAAAGGCACATGTTCTAGCACCACAGGTAGAGTATTCCGTATGAAATCATGATAACGTGCTCCATTGAGCGTAGGTGGACGAAACTAAAATGAGCTCTAACATGGAAATTAAGCGTTTCCGGACACACGTCCACATAACATCTTTTCTTTATTTGTGTGTGAGGAACGTTTGCTGAAAGTTTGGCCGTACCTTTTTGTAACACCATATATATATATATATATATATATATATATATATATATATATATATTTTATACGTGAAGGAGAAACATTGTTGCAAAAATGTCCCTTGATCCGTTTATTTCAAAATTTTTACACAATGTTCTAATAAACATTGAGACTGACGTAGTGGCGTTATATCCCAGCGCGAGAAGGGAATTCTCTGCTAAGCTATACTGTGAAGGTTTCCTTTTGTTTCTCACAGTCAGTTTCAATTACGATAACACGGCATTTCAACCATTAGACAAACTGTTTCTGCTGTAGCAGTGATATATTGTGCTACCCAGCCACAGAACACGTGGAGGCAACCAGTTCAGCCCTCTGACAAAAGGAGAGTGCCCCTAATAAAATTTAATCTATACTTTTGATAACAGATTTAGCTCTGTTTTTAGATTACGAGTCCATTAATATAAGTCGTGGGCTCATCAGTCCAATAGTTTTCAAGTCGAGTTAATTAACTGGGGATTAAATCCTATGAAATTAATTTTCCACGGCAAATAGGGAGCATCGTGGACTTGCCTAAAACCGTAACTTTCTCTCCTTGAAGAGATTATAATTTTCTGACGCCTGGTTTAGCTACTATAGAACTGGTACAATATGGGGTATCGCTAGAAGGCTAAAGTAGCCGTTAGTTCGAATTCCAGTAGCCGGCGGAGGGACACACTCCCTGCCCGCCGTTTTTGCGGAAGACCCGCCATTCGAGGCGTCCCACCGGCGAGGGCGCCGACACTGCCTTCACGGGCAGGGACGAATTCGCGAGAGGTGCACGTGTTAAGTTGGTCACGGAGCTTCTCTTCCTGTCGGGTCATGGGACACAAAAGCGACGGAAGGCGCTCTCTACACCCTAGTCGGAGACGGTTCTTCGTGGGTGACCATCGGCCGCGAGTAAGTTGCAGCCATTATGCACACATGTGCATGATGGTTACATCGGCAGCGGCCATTGATAGCGCGACACAATACAACATGGTCAGTAATCAGTTTCCGCGTACTAACCGGCAGCAATTCCGGCGCGACACGACAACGTGTACACGGAACGCTTGGTGCTGGAATCGTAGCAAGTTTCTGCAGAAGCAATCTCAATCGTCCCTGCCTGGTCTGGTCTTGTCAGTTCTTATGATTATTAGTATTAAAACTATCACCGTGTTAGTTCAGGGGCTGGACAGTAAATATTATGTGCATAATTTGTACTATTTGATTATTATTGTGCCTTGACTTGGAGCAAGACGAATCTTACCAGTTTCTTAACTTGATTGGTGAGCAGTAACCGCTATTCACGTGTAACAGGCTACCTCTAATTTAACTTATAGCCTTGACGCAATATATGCAACATCATACGAGGTTTGTCTGTTTATTCTCTTGGTCTGTGGTTTCCCCCTGTTGTGTCTTTCTTTACCAGTTAATGACTAAAACTCAGCTGGCGTGATGAGTCTGATGCTGGGCGCGGTCGGGCCACCAGAAGAGTCACAGGGTTGTGAGAGGAACAAGAAAAACGGACAGCCAAATAAATTATTGGAGCTTTCTAGATTCAGCCTCGTAAATCTTTCCTACATCCACAGTCTCATGTATATTCTTTGTCCTTATATATATAATTCAAAACAAAACTTCTATACACAACTATGTGCCGTTTTGTTTTCTTCCTCGCATTTGGTTTTAACAGAAAACAGGAAAGTGATACACATGACTTCTCGATTCATGTTTAGCATACTACTACGGAATCTGAATTGTTCGAAGCTTCGTAATTCAACCCGTCTGCAGGTGGAAACTATGCAAAAACTGTCACTGAAGCTACTATCTTAAATGATCCAACAGTAGGACTGGTCCCTCGTACAGCTTATACCAGTGATCCGAACCGATTTACCTATTCATTTTAACCGACTGCAATTTCCATCAACGTTCTTTGGCAATGACAATAGCCAAGGCTCAGAATCAGAGATTGGTGGAGGGGGAATAGATGGGCATAGGTGGAGAAGAGGGGGGAGAAATGAATATGGAGGAAGGGAAAGATGAGACGGACATCGAAAGGGGGAAGAGGAGATAGACAAAGAGAGGTGTGAGGAGATGGACAGAGAGAGGAGAGAAAAGAGATTAGGACGTATGCACACCGATCAACCATGACCACGGACCTGATGATAACAGCGTCACCTGGCGAGGAATGACTCACAGTCAGACACACGCACAGTGCATGTCGTATCAGTGAAACTGCTTGCAGTGCGTAGAATGAGGAACGCGCGCGATCTATCTCGGTTAGACCGAGGCCAGACTGTAATGGCCGGGAGACTAAGTAATTCAAAAACTGCAAGGCTTGTTGCGTGTGCGACGAATGCTGTGGTGAGTATCTCCAGCACGCGGCGAAACCAAGGTGAAACCACGTCCACACGTCGTGCGGTTGAGCGGCCACACCTCATTACAGATTCGGTCGTCGTTGGCTGGGAAGACGTAGAGCACGACAGGCGTCGAACTGTGGCGGAAGAAACATCAGATTTAAATCCTGGGCAAAGTACAAATGTGTCTGAACACACAGCGCACCGAACACTCCCAACGATGGGCCCATGCAGCCGACGATCCATGCACGTGCCAATGTTAATACCCAGATACCGGCAACTATGACTGAAATGAGCACTTGACCATCGGCTCTGGACGTTGGAGCAGTGGCAGTGCGTTGCATGGTCTGATGAAACCCGATACTTTCTTCATCATATCGATAGCAGGGCGCGAATCCATCGTCTTCCAGTGGAACAGGTTGCTGACACATGAACTGTACGACGGAGACAAGCTGGCGGCGGCTCCAGTATGCTCTGGAGAATATTCACGTGGGCATCCATGGGTCCAGCAGAGCTCGTATAAGCCACCACGATGGCAAAGGAGTGTCATACACCGGTTTCAGACCACATACACCCGTTTATGAGGATCATACACTACTGGTCATTATACTTGCTACACCACGAAGATGACGTGCTACATACGCGAAATTTAACCGACAGGAAGAAGATGCTGTGATATGCAAATGATTACGTTTACAGAGCATTCACACAAGGTTGGCGCCGGTGGCGAAACCTCCAACGTGCTGACATGAGGAAAGTTTCCAACAGATTTCTCATACACAAACAGCAGATGACCGGCGTTGCCTAGGGAAATGTTCAAAAAATGGCTCTGAGAGCTATGGGTCTTAACATCTGAGGTCATCAGTCCTCTAGACTCAGAACTACTTAAACCTAACTAACCTAAGGACATCACACACAACCATGCCCGAGGCAGGATTCGAACCTGCGACCGTTGCAGCAGCGCAGTTCCAGACTGAAGCGCCTAGAACCGCTCGGCCACACCGGCCGGCGAAACGTTGTTGTGATGCCTCGTGTAAGGAGGAGAAACTCGTACCATCACGTTTCCGACTTTGATAAAGGTCGGACTGTAGCCTATCGCGATTGCGGTTTATCGTATCGCGACATTGCTGCTCGCGTTAGTCGAGATCCAATGACTGTTAGCAGAATATGGAATCTGTGGGTTCAGGACGGTAATACGGAACACCGTGCTGGATCCCAACGGCCTGGTATCACTAGCAGTCGAGATGACAGGCATCTTATCCGCATGGCTGTAAAGGATCGTGCAGCCACGTCTCGATCCCCGAGTCAACAGATGGGGACGTTTGCAAGACAACAACCATCTGCACGAACAGTTCGACGACGATTTCAGCAGCATGGACTATCAGCTCGGAGACCATGGCTGCGGTTTTTCTTGACGCTGCATCACAGACAGGAGCGCGTGCGGTGGTGTACTCAACGACGAACCTGGGTTCACGAATGGCAAAACGTCATTTTCTCGGATGAATCCAGGTTATGTTTACAGCATCATGATGGTCGCATCCGTGTTTGGCGACATCGCGGTGAACGCACATTGGAAGCGTGTAATCCTCATCGCCATACTGGCGTATCACCCTGCGTGATGGTATGGGGTGTCATTAGTTACACGTCTCGGTCACTTCTTATTCGCATTGACGGCACTTTGAACAGTGGACGTTACATTTCAGATGTGTTACTACTCGTGGCTCTACCCTTCATTCGATCCCTGCGAAGGTATACAGGTCCTGTACGGGCCTTTCTGGATACAGAAAATGTTCGACTGCTGCCCTGGCCAGCACATTCTCCAGATCTCTCACCAATTGAAAACGTCTGGTCAATGGTGACCGAGCAACTGAATCGTCACAATACGCCAGTCACTACTCTTGATGAACTGTGGTATCGTGTTGAAGCTGGATGGGCAACTGTACCTGTACACGCCATCCAAGCTCTGTTTGACTCAATGCCCAGGCGTATGAAGGCCGTTATTACGGCCAGAGGTGGTTGTTCCGGGTACTGATTTCTGAGGCCCTATGCACTCAAATTGCGTGAAAATGTAATCACATGTCAGTTCTAGTATAATATATTTGTCCAATAAATACCCATTTATCATCTGCATTTCTTCTTAGTGTAGCAATTTCAATGGCCAGTTGTTTATTTCTCGAAGGCGTGGTACTTTCAACAAGATAATGCACCTCGTCACAAGTCCAGGAGTGCAATGGAGTTATTAGAGCTCCAATTGATGTGCTGCCCCGAACTCCCCAGATCTGAACTCGGCAGAACACATCATGGATGCAGTTGTACCTGTCGTCAGAAATCATCGCTTCCCTCCCAGGACTGTACGGGAATTACGTTACTTGTATGAGTTACTTGCATGATGCCAACTCCCTTCAGCGACCTACCTAGGCGTCATTGCTTCCACACCACGAAGCGTCTCCGCTGTTATCCTTGGCAAAGGTGGACATGCCGGCTATACTGTAGGTGGTCACAATGTTCTGGCTGATCAGTTTATTGTTCACGTACGCGATTAGCAACTGAAAAGCACTGCTCGGTGCACTAGTCTAACACAAATATAAATTTTGGGATGTTTTTTCTGAAGTCTCGAGTCTAGCTTTATGTGGAAGTGAAATGTTGATGTTAAGGAGTTCAGACAAGAAAAGCATAGAAGTTTTTACAATGCGATGTTAGGGAAGAATAGTGAAGATTAGATGGGTAGATCGAGTAACTAATGTGGTGGTACTGAATTTAACTGTACAAAAAAGAAATTTGTGGTAAAACTTTAACAAAACAGTTGTAATGGAGGAAAGTGTAGAGCATAAATTATTGTAAAGGTATACTAGGGCATGGATGTAGGGTGTAGTATTTATTCAGAGATGAAGAGGGCTGCGCAAGATAAACTACGCGGACAGCTGCATCAAACCGGCCGCTGTTGCCGAGCGGTTCTAGGCGCTTCAGTCCGGAACCGAGCTGCTGCTACGATCACAGGTTCGAATCCTGCCTCGGGCATGGATGTGTGTGATGTCCTTAGGTTAGTTAGGTTTAAGTAGTTCTAAGTCTAAGGGACTGATGACCTCAGGTGTTAAGGCCCATAGTGCTCAGAGCCATTGAGCCAGCTACATCAAAACCGTTTTCGGAATGAAGGCAAAAAAAAAAAAAAAAAAAAAAAGGATCAATATTTTTAGATCTGTTTCGCCCGCAAGACAATGAGATCTGAGTAACAAGAAGTTTGTGAGACAGTAGGAGTGATATTGGCATTGTTAATAAAGTACGTCTCTCCTAGTTGAAACGTGCAGAGGTAGTGAAACAGCACAGAACTCATTCCAACTTTAAGCTAGAGGTTTTCATGCAAGCAGAACTACAGTATCGCCTCCCTCCCGCCCTCCCCCCGACACAAGAACCCTCAAAAGTTTTGCACCGCGTGTCGTGCAAGTTACAAAGATAACGGCGGCGGAACGTCTCCTTGCCGTGTTATATACTTTTATAAGACCGCTATCAGTCGTAAACAGAGCTATAGCAGACACCGCACATTTATTACGAACGGAGAGAAGGCAGATGAGAGTTTAACGTTCCGTCTACATCCAGGTCGTCACAGACTGAGTGCTTGCACAGAATGAAAGGGACGTCGGTGGGATACGTCGGCTTTGGGTTTAATGTGCTCAACATGGATATCCTTAGTGCCTGTACGTGGATATGATGCGGCCATTTTCTTGTCGAAAAAGTCGCTCCAGTATCTACATTTCGGGGAGACCGAAAAATCCCTCCCAAGGACAATAATGTTGTTTCCGTAAGTGCGGCATCTCAGATGGATCCTTCCTTTGACAAGCTCCACGCGGCAGCTAGCGGAAGAGTTCAGATTGATCCTAAATTTGTATTCTTCCATAGTGCCACCGATACAGTTAGTTAATATCGCCAAGTGAGAACAGTAAATATTTACACATATCGGACAGCCAAACAAAACCCATTACGTCGTTCTCAGTGGAAATGTATAAGTGGCTTTCGTGATAGGACTGCATCTATAGTGTCTCCTGGCCTTGACTAACGTCTGATAAAAATGGGAATATAAGGTGAAAACTTACGTCATGTCCGTGGTATCAAAGCATCACGTTTCATTTCGTGCTGGCAGAGTAAATTTGTGCCTAGTGTTTCCGCTGAACCACATTTGAAATTACACGACAAGAGGAGAACTTCTCACACACACTACTCAGACGAGAGTCGTGTCCAGGAATGCAATTAATACACATCGACTGAACAGTACTCATAGCACTGAGAAGATGCGAATATTTCTTTAATCATTAACCTGAGAACAAAAAGTAAGACTGCCCCTACCGGACTAAATCCATGTCTCGCTTGTCGCTTGAATGACTACATATCCAAACATAACTGTTGATGATGTGTAACAAGAAACGTGATTCATCCGACCAGATAACACATATTCATTTATTCCTAGTTCAGTGTCGATAGTTCCGCTTCCATCTCAACATGGGCACGCACAAGAGATTGTGCTGCGTAGGCCCACGTCTTTATTACACGCTAACCAATGTGCCCCACACTCGTTGTGGCTGCACCAGCACTGTACTCTGTCATCATATCTGCCACAGTTTGCCGCCTGTCGTGCCTCACAGAGTGGAGAAACCTCCATATTCTTTGATGGGGCATGGACGTCCAACACATCGCCTATTCATGGTCTCACTGTGGTCCAGGCACTTCCATAGACGCTCATGACATGTGATCAGCTGACTGGCTTCATTACTTCCGAGACGCTCTTTCCCAGGAGATGCTCCATAAGAGTTGGACCTTTCTGCAAGTCGTTTTTGTCGGTGTACTTCCGAATTTGCAGCCGGCATCATCACTAGAATGATTCTCCATTCGCCTCTGCTCCGCTTATGTACTTTCCTTACAGCATCACATGCCTGGAAGACCACCAGGTGTCATTCTCTCAGTGGGCAGTTTTCACAATTTTGTGGTGCATCAAAATATCTGTTACATATATAACGTAGAGTGTATGTGTGTATATCTGGAATCTTCCCCCAAACTCCTGGATCGATGTCAACAAAATCTGGCACAGAAACAGTAGGCTTCACGACTATTAGTACTGTGGGATTTATAACCTCTCCTCCGATAGGAGCGGAGGTGCAGTAAAAAGTTTCACCACCCTCTGGTGTATAAGTTGCCCAGCACGTCAGGCATGTTGAGTGGGAACAGTATAGGCCTGTCAAATCAACCTGCTTTGTAGGGCAGTCAACATCTTATGGGAAACGTTTTTCTGGACTCTGAAATGCAGGCCGCCTTCGTGAGAGGTGTATTGTGTCAGAGTAGTTTTAACCTGCTTTGCAGGTGGCCTGTACGTCAGGGACACGTAAATGCTTTTCAAGCCCCTATGCGTAGCCTGCCCTGCATGACATGCACATTGTGGCAGTGGAATAGGCCTGCTTTACTGAACTGTATTGCAGCGGCTGCCTGTGCTGACAAGAGGAGCTGCAGACTGGTTGTGGTCTATAGAGGAGGAATGGACATAGCGAAAGGGAGGAGGAAGAGGACAGAGAGAGGAGAGGATGGGAAATGCTTGAGGCAAGTGGATTGTTTAGAGGGTTAGTGGACAGGTGGAAAAGCACAAGGGGGAGGTGCAGATAGAAAGAGGGAAGGAGGATGTGACCAGAGGGAGTGGAAACAATATATGGCGAGAGAGAGGGTATGGAGGAAATGGACAAATAGAGGAGAAAGAGAAGATGAAGAGACAGAGAGAAAGGGGCGGGGTTGGGGGGGGGGAGGAGAAAGACAGAGACGAGAGGATGAGGCAGACATATACGGAGTATGTGCACACAGAGAGGGGGACACGGCGTGTGTACAACATATGTGTCGAAGGCATACGTGGGGGAAGACACAGAGAAAGGGCTAGTATGTAATATTGGAAGGTCCATAGGCGAGAACAGTACTGGACTGCATGGTTACATACTCTGGGAAAAGTGACCCGATGTGCTCTAAGGACTGCTTCAGCGGAACCTTTGTAAAGAGCAAGATAACACCGAAACTGACCAGGACGCGCCGGCCGTTGTGACCGAGCGATTCTAGGCGCTTCAGTCCGGAACAGCGCAGCTGCTACGGTCGCAAGTTCGAATCCTGCGTCGGGCATGGATTTGTGTGACGTCCTTAGTAAGGTTTAAGTAGTTCTACGACAGGGGACTTGTGGCCTCAGATGTTAAGTCCCATAGTGCTTAGAGCCATTTTTACCATTCTTTGACCAGGACGTCGTTCGGGCCAAGATTTATTTCCCGGAGTATTTGCGCCCAGCAACGTTTTCCGCGTTCGCCCGCTGAGTAACATCAAGTGCAGCCGGCGGAATATTTAGTCGCCAAGCGTGCAGGCATCCAGCGCTCATTTTGAATGTTGAACGGAAAATTTATTACTGCCTGCGGCGAGCCGCGGCGCTGGTCCGGATTTAATTGGAACAACACAGGGTCCCGCGCTAATTAGAAGAGAACTGAGCGAGCGTTACGATCGCAGTTTAGGGCCACCGGAATTACTGTAGTCCGCCGCTCGCTCCATTTACCTCGGCGCGACAGTCTGTGCAAATTGATGGCACTATTAACGTCCAGCAGGCGTCGCCACGCCGTACAGCGGCCGGTGCAAACTTGCAACTCCTACAACGACACGTGCGCCGAAAATGTACCTTACAGCACGGATTACACAAATGATTACGAGGCCAATACTGTTCTGACTGTAGTGTTGAGGCCGATCATGTGCTCTCACTAAACGTCATGTCATGGAACAAAGCTGGGCTCGACATGTACCCTTTCATGTAATTGACTGACTTGATGTGGACCGATTTCTCAGTGGCCTATAGAACGATCATTTTCTCCATATGGGGTATTACAGCCGTGAATTTTTTGACTAAACTCCGCACCGTGGTGTTACCGTCAGTTAAAAAGTTACTTACAAAAAAATACCTGGGTATCCAATCCTTTACTAGTCCCTCTCATCCTTCACCACCCTTCCTCCCTCTTTCTCTCTCCACGTTATCACACGCATCACAATAGCAGACTGATGGTTCTTACGCCCATAGTATTTCTTTCCATATTGTCCGCAGTTCGTGGTCTAGTGGCTAGCAGTGTTACCTCTGAACCACGGGGTTCCAGGTTCGATTCCCGGCCGGGTTGGGGACTTTCTTTACCCGTGTCCTGGGTGTTTGTGTTGTCCTCATCATATCATCATCATTCGTGGCAGTGGTTACATTTGGATTGTGTAAAAATTGAATTGTGGAGAAATTGGGACATTGTACGGGCGCTGATGACCGCGCAATTGTGCGCCCCACAAACCAAACATAATCATCTTTCCACATCGTAACTAATGTGTTACCATATTAGGTTTTTATCGTTCCAGTGGTTTAGGATGAACTTTTTACCCATGAAATGGCCTATGTACGCACATGTCAAATGTATTTCACATGTATTTGTACATACTTTCACCTATACTTCTAGCGAATTTCGCTCTCCAGTTTAATATCAACGCAGCTCAGTGTCGTCCTGTCTCCTGAACTATCGCTAGGTGCTCAGTCCGGAACCGCGCGACTGCTACGGTCACAGGTTCGAATCCTGCCTCGGGCGTGGATGTGTGTGATGTCCTTAGGTTAGTTAGGTTTAAGTAGTTGTAAGTTCTAGGGGACTGATGACCACAGATGTTAAGTCCCACAGTTCTCAGAGCCATTTGAACCATTTGAACCTGAACTATCTGTCGTACAATCATATATTTTTCGAGGTATACTCAGCGACTTATGTGCATGCTGTCTGCGAGATGTGTCGCGAATATAGTGGTAAGAAAATAATAAATTAAAACGTCACGCATGAAGAGACAGTTTTACTGTATGAACAGCGAGAATCTAGTAAGCGATACACATTTTTCCTTTCATCGTTTTGTGGAGGTTTCAGCAAGAAAAAGTTCATAAACGTTTGATATTATGTCTAAAGTTTTCTGCAAATCGAAAAGTGCTCTCATTCTCAAAATATTGGTGTTTGCGCGTCGTGGGCTAAACATTTTTTTCCACCCCTCCCATTTGACAGCAATTTCATAAATGGCTCTGAGCACCATGGGACTTAACTTCTGAGGTCATCAGTCCCCTAGAACTTAGAACTACTTAAACCTAACTAACCTAAGGACATCACACACATCCATGTCCGAGGCAGGATTCGGACCTGCGACCGTAGCGGTCGAGGGGTTCCAGACTGTAGCACCTACAACCGCTCGGCCACCCTGGCCGACAGCAATTTAATATTGACAATTTAAATTTCGTTACGACAACTCCTTACCGTTACGTAGTAAACAGGAGGGTAACTGTGTAGAACAAAAACGTTCTGTATTTTGCGCGACCCTTTATATATCCTCACTCAGGTTTTAGACGGTACACCCCTTCTGGTTTCTAAGGGAATCTATTAAGACACTTGTGACATATACAAAGAAAGCGATCGACGTGAGGCAGCGTCCAATAGGTATGCAACACATTTATTGTACAGCTAACGCTGTTACGATCTTAACTGACCAAGGCTGCTAGGAAAACAACCGTAGTCTCTGCTTACTGACGATAGTCTACGCTAGTTTTACAACACTGATGGTGACACATAGTTTTGACACCTGAACGAGTATGCTCTTACTTTCGAAACGACTGTGTCGGGTATTTATAATGTGGCGCACTGCTCTTCATACTTCCACCTGGCATGGTACTGGGAACCTGACCACGCTAAACATTATGTCCACTGCCCACAGCGAGACTGGGTGCAATCTGCTCGCGTTCCTGGCACGGAAAGTATACGAGCAGAGCACCGACGAACGGGGAATAATTCTAGTGACGATACAAGCCGCAAATGGGGAAAGTCACAGACATAACCGACTCTGACAAAGAGCAGACTGGTATGGCCGCACACCGGGGAATGAGAATCTCAGAAACGGTGAAGATGGTCTGCTGTTGGCGTGTTACTGCCGTGAGCATCATGGAAAGTGGTTGATTGGCAGTGAAACCACGAGTGGACAGCAGGGTACTGGGCGGCCGCAGCTAATGAGACAATGTGGAGGCCGGAGGCTTTCCCACTGTGTAGAGCACTATAAGCAGCGATCTGTGGCAGATCTGACGACAGAGCACAGTGCTCGTACGTGCACAAGCGTCACATATTGTTCGACACGGAACATGACAGCAGACGTTTTCACATGTTGGTCCAAGACAATCGTCAATTAACGTTGTAGTAGGCATGAGATCACCGAAAATGGTCAGTGTATCTACGGGAACATATCACCTGGACGGATAAATCACGTTTCTTATTACACAAGGTCGAAGGCTGTGCCAGTACAAGTCGGAATCCAGACAATCTGTTGCTCGAAACATGCATCGCACCACGGACAGAGGCCAGTGGGTCGTGTAGATTAGATTAGATTAATACTTGTTCCATAAATCAGCAATGCGAAAACTTCATATTGGTGTGGAACTATTTTAAGTATTAAGGTTACTAATTTATACCTAGAAATTCATCTATTTCGTAGAAGGAGTTGTCATTTAGAAATCCTTTAATTTTATTTAAATGATGGTTGTCTATCTAACAGATTTTTGATCTTATACGGTAAGTGACCAAAGATTTTTGTTAGCCCCTTTCTGTGCCAAAGTTAGATTTAACAAAGATTAGTGAAGATCAACCTTTCTCATAATATAGTTGCTTTTGGATTGGGAGCGGCTATTAATAACAAATTTCATATGTGAATATATATATATATATATATATATATATATATATATATATATATATATATATATATATATATATATATTGAAGCTACTGTGAATATCATTACTTTCTTAATAAAATATCTGCAAGATGATCTTGACTGGACTCTAGCTATTAGTGTGATTACACGCTTTTCTGCAGTGAATACTGTTTTCCTTAATGATAAATTACCCCAGAATATGATTCCTGATAATTTCGTCGTCGGCGGGAAAGTTCGGCCCTAACCTTCCTTTCCTTTATGGAGATGGTACCTGTTCTTTCTAACATGACTGAAAGAACAGATACCGTCTTCATATAGTTAAGGTGAACTGGCCACTGACCTTCTGTGCTGGATGCACACGCTTTGCCCGAACTCTTACGGGACTCGGTAAGATTGTCTGCCGCGAGTAATGGGTGTAACGGGCAGGGGCACAAAGAATGTAGTGTGTGGACATTAAGTTGGAAATGTGGGCTTCACAGGGAGCGTGCAAGGGGTAAATTCCTACAGTCGCACTATCCTCTGTGCCATCGGTGGCTCAGATGGATAGAGCATTTTCCATGTAAGCAGGAGCTCCACGGTTCGAGTCCCGGTCGAGGCACACATTTTCAAGTATCCCCGTTGTATATCGACGCCTGTCGACAGCTTAGGGTCTTTATTTAATTATCATTTCATTCTTTTCGTTTTTCTACTACGTCCGGCCGGGTTGCCAAACTTGGCTATGCCAGGCACGCCTGGTAACTCGGCAGAAGCTGGACGTGCGCATGGCGAGTGAGTCAGACTTATAAGTGGCGCGTTTTGTCTGCCCGGCAGCCTCTGCGGCTGCATCGGCCCCGGTTTGTTGTGCTGACTGCTGACGCACGCCGCGGCGCAGGAAGCGCCCGTGCTGATAAGGAACTGAACTCAGCTGGGCAGCCGCGCCAGCAGAAACCTGGCCGCGAGCGCGGCGCCTCTAGCGGCAGCAGAGCGGTGGCCACGCTCCACAACGAAGGCCACCTTCAGAGACGCCTACCTCGAAGATAGCAGGCCTTACAGTGGCTATCGGAATACGTAAATAAGCTCAATTAATATCTATGAGAAACGCGAAATCAAGAGTGGTTCATTTGACAAGAATAAAATCTGAGTAACACGTTTGGACGTGACACAGAACATACCGTTAACGACAGCTGAAAATATGTGTATTTCTCGGAACAAAATCCGGGTGTCCTCCTTTTTGTGAGCAGACGCCATAATCATTACGCTACCTGAGGACACCGCCAGGACTGATTCAAACTTTCATCGTCACTGAAGTATCCACTTGCGATATCCGAGCGCTATTGCCAGAGATTTTCCAGCATGGAATGTGGAGGCAGAATCACTGGATTGACGGAGCTGCAGGAGGACTGTAGCCCACCTTGCCGCAAGTGATGTACGCTATTTTATGAAATGCATCCGGACACCTATTGTTGTTGTTGTTGTTGTTGTTGTTGTTGTAGTCTTCAGTCCAAAGACTGGGTTGATGCAGCTCTCCATGCTACTCCGTCCTGTGCAAGCCTCTTCATCTCCGAGTAACTACCGGAACCTACATCGTTCTGAATCTGCTTAGTGTATTCATCTGTCTCCCTCTACGATTTTTACCCTCCACGCTTCCCTCCAATACTGAACTGGTGATTCCTTGTTGCCTCAAAACGTGCCCTTATCAACCGATCCCTCCTTCTTGTCAAGTTGTGCGACAAATTCCTCTTCTCCCCAAATCTGCTCAGTACCTCCTCGTTAGTTACGTGATCTACCCACCTAAACTTCGGCATTCTTCTGTAGCACATTTCAAAAACTTCTATTCTCTTTTTGTCGAAACATTTTATCGTCCATGTTTCACTTCCATACATGGCTACACTTCATAAAAATACTTTCAGAAAAGACTTCCTCACACTTAAATCTACACTCGGTGTTAAAAATTTCTCTTCTTCAGACATGCTTTTCTTGCCATCGCTAGTTTACATTTTATATTTTCTCTACTTCGACCATCATCAGTTATTTTGCTGCCCAAATAGCAAAACTCATCTACTACCTTAAGTGTCTCATTTCCTAATCTAATTCCATAATTCGTTTAAATGGACATTAATTTGGAGTGTGTGCACCCTTCGCTTTATGCCGGCTTGGGATCTGCTGGGGGCATTTTCAGTGAGGTTTCTGAATGTTTGTGGAGAAATGGCAGCCCATTCTTCCTCAAGACCCGAAACCTGAGAACATAGTGATATTAAAAGATGGGTGTCAGGCGTGAAGTCGAAATTCTTATTGATTCATTACAAAGGTGCCTCATTGGGTTCAGGTCGGAACTCTAGGCAGGTGAGTCCATTATAGGGATGTCATTAATGATTGCCTCAAAATGGTTCAAATGGCTCTGAGTACTATGGGACTTAACTTCTTTGGTCATCAGTCCCCTAGAACTTGAACTACTTAAACCTAACCTAAGGACATCACACACATCGATGCCCGCAGCAGAATTCGAACCTGCGACCGTAGCGGTAGCGCGGTTCCAGAATGTAGAGCCTAGAACCGCTCGGCCAAATGCTTGCCTCACAGACGCTACCTTTTGAGAAGGTGATCTCTCATGCTGATACAAACTATCGTCGTCTCCGAATTGTTCCTCTACTGTATGCGTTACAAATTATGTAGAATGTATTGATATCCTTCCGCATTTAACGTTTATTAAGCACAATAAGAGGACCACGAAAAACACCCCCATACCGTAACACAACTTGCTCCTTACTTCACATATGGCACCGAGAGAGGTGGCGTGATGGTTAGCACAGTGGACTCGCATTCGGGGGACTGTAATTCAACCTGCGCCCAGTCCTCCTGATTTAGATTTCCCGCGATTTCCCAAAATCGCTTCAACCAAATGTCGGGATGGTTCCTTTGAAAGGGCACGGCCATTTTCCTTCCCAATCCTTCCCTAATCTGGTGGTCCGTCTGTAATGACCTCGTTGTCGACGGGACGTCCAACACTAATGTCCACCTCCTTCACATGTGGCACTACACATGATGGCAGGTAACGTTCTCCATGCATTTTCGAAATCCAAAACCTTTCATTGGATTGCCACAAGGTACAGCTTGGTTTATTATTGCAAATATCTCATTTCGAGCCATCCACTCTCCACAGGCGTCCGTCTTCACACCACCTCATGTGTCGCTTTACACTGACTACAGGTATGGGTGGTTTATTAGACTTATGAGGAGGTGCTCGACCACTGTACCCTTTCTTTTCACCTTCCTACACACAGTCAGTGTGCTAGGTGGTCCCTGCCTGTCAGTGCACGAGATTTGCCTTGTCTTGGCGTAGCTGCCGTTGTTCCTTAGCGTTTGCACTTCAAGTTAACACAGCCAAATTCGATTTGAGCATTTTTAGATGGACTGAAATGTCATTGATGGACCTGTTACTCAAGCGACATCAAATAAAAAGACCACGCTCTCCTAACCGACACATTTTCCTGTTACTGCTTCACTACTGCCAACACAACACTCCACGCCTGCGTGTTCGCTTCTCGTGGCGTCTAGTGTTCAATTCGGCATTGCATAGAGTTTCCCAGATACTTTTCAGGTTTAGATTGGTAGATACCTGTTGTATGTTCTGCTGTATGTTACAAACATGCTGCCTCCACAGAGAAATTTCCATACAAACTAGGTCTCTATGGAAATTGAAGTGGACTGATGTTCGCTGATTCCTGCCAGACACTTACCAGAGATTATTCCAACAAGAGGACACAGACGGCAGACAAAGTCATTGCGCATAGAGTGGCGTTCCTTGTACAGAGACAAACGCATCATTGTGCTTTTGAGCGCGCTCAAGAGATAAAGTGGAGCCATAGCGTTGAAAATGTGTAGGGAAAGTGAAGTAAAGACCGCTTTGTTAGCCGAATGCTTAGAGTGTGCAATAAATATACTACAGAGACTGCCTTCACTACGCTCGTCCGCCAGCTTCTGGGGTTGGGATCCTCAACACAGGTTTGACAGAAGACAGTGAATAACGTCAAAAAAGGGTAGCTTATTACGTACTGTCGCGAAACAACGGAGAGAGTCTTTCGGATATGATTTGCGGTGGCAGTCATCAAAACAATGGCGTTTAGCGATACGGTAAGACTTTTCCACGAAATTTCAATCACCAGCACCTTCTTCCGAATGCCAAAATAATTCTTTTACTGCCACTTACATAGAGAGAAATTTCCATCGTGATAAAACAGGAGAAATCACTGCTCAAACACAAAGATTTAGTTTTATCACAAGTGCTATTCGAGAGTGGAAAGACAAAGGAAGAGTATGAAGGTGGTTCTATGAACCCTCTGACAAGCACTTAAGGATGAATAGCAGAGAAATCATATAGATGAAAATGGAAAGTAGCTGTAAAAATTGAATACTGGAGAACAGTTCCGGTCTTTATGATTATTTTCGTATTTGTTCAGGCGTAACGACAAGCGTCGGCACGAAGATCAAGAGCGATACAGCACACATGACTGTGAGACAACGTCAGCCAATAGCACGCTGACTAGGAGGATCTCACGACTGGAGCGCCATCTACACGAAGAGAATAAAAGCGACGCGCCACCTAGCCGCGGCCGACTAGAAGAGAGGACTAGAAAATAGAAGACCGGCGCTAGAATAGCCGCAGTGATATTAACGATAGCAGTGACTTATGAACTTGTCTGATTTACTTGCATGGAAATTGTAGACATCGAAGGACATTGATTATTTGCATGTCGCCAATTGCTTGTGACCAATCTTTGTAAAGACGCCAAGTAAAGTATTGTCAATCTACTTTATTGCAATACAGACAATTAATGTGATATGCTGGAAATGTTACTTAGGTATCAGAGAAAGTAGCATTCTAGACACCTCATACTGCAAGAGCGGGCAAGATACCTCAGTATTCGCGCACTAAAATGTAAAGTTTAGTCTGTTATAATCAAATATTATTAGTTATGTGTTTGATATTTGTCGGTTAATTTTATGTGGTTCTCTGAGGATGACTTCTTTAGTTCTGATTTAAAACTGCCCCTGCTGAAAGCAATTGGAGCACGGCAAAGAAGAGCGTCCTGCATCCGCTTTGTATGCTACTCGCGTGTGCAATGTCCGATGAAAAGTATCCGAATACTTGTATGTAGTGCCGAAGTGGCCCCTAGATGTCCGGAGAGGCGGACCCGCAAGGATGAGAGGAGTCGGGGACTACCGCGTTGCCAGTAGAGTAGGAATGGCAGCATAATGGCTCACTCAGGAGAGCTCAGTGACTTCGGACTTGGATTAGCCATTGGATCTCACCTGTGTAACAGATACATCGTGAACATTTCAGCCCATTTAATGCTTTCCACGTCGACTACTAGTGACGTGATTGTGTATTGGACACGTGAAGGGACAACCACAGCTAAATCAAGTTTAGTCAGACTGACTCGCAGGGACCGTACAGTACCGTAGAGGTTAGTTCTAAAAAATCGCATGAAATCAGTGGAAGGCACCACTCGTGAGTCCCAAACTGCTACTAGCAGTCCGAGTAGAACAACGATCGAGCATAGGGAGTTAAGCAGAACGAAGGACAATACGCCTCACATTTCTCCATTCAGTCCTAAACCACGTTGTACGTGGTGCAAAGAGCGATGCCACTGGATAGTGGATGTGTGGAACATAGTGATTTGGAGTGGCGAATCACTCTTTGCCCTGTGACAGTCCGATGGAACGATTTTGATTTGGCGAATGGGGGAAGAACTTTGGCTGCAATTATGTGTACTGCCAACAGCAATGTACCGCGGAGGTGGTGTTACGGTATGGGAGTGTTTTTTGTGGTTACGGCGTGATCCCCCTATTGCGGTTAAGATAACGCTAAATGTGGAGGGGTATGAACGCATTTTACAGAAGAACGCTTTGGAGATGATGCGTAGGTATATCTGCTTGACTATCCGCTCTGTAATAAAGCGGCATTTGTGAACCAACGGTTTGCGGACAGTAACATTCCTGAAATGGACTGGCCTGTCCAGAGTCCTGATCTGAGCCCAATGGAACACCTTGCGGGCGAGTTAGACCGTCGACTTCGTACGAGGCCCCATTCTGTGACAGCACCAGCTCGTCCGGTTTCGGTTCTTCGGGAAGAACGGTCTACCATTCCTCTAAAGGCATTGAGACACGTCAGTGGAAGTGTCGATGGCAGAGTTCCAGCCGTCACAACGTCAAAGGGTTGACACATCCCACATTAATTGCCACCAATAGGATACTTTTGATCAGATGATATATTCCGACCGGCGGATCTGCACGTCCGCTTGGCCGCAGAAAGCACTCTTCCTGAGCCTGCTGGAGTTGCAGTGCGGTTCTAGCGCTACAGTCTGGAACCGCGAGACCGCTACGGTCGCAGGTTCGAATTCTGCCTCGGGCATGGATGTGTGTGATGTCCTTAGGTTAGTTAGGTTTAATTAGTTCTAACAAGGGGAGGCCGCCAATTGTGAAATTCAGATTCGATTCATACTGCGCATAATAAAAGCTCATGGCCAGAGGTGTAATGTGGCAAAGCACCAAGATGCACTTCTCAGCCGTTGTCGAGAAAATCGACAGTTAAAAGAAACCGTTGCGCTGAAATACTCTCTACGATCAGTAATTTTCTACAGCGTGGTGGTGCGGCGGTCCGAAGGTCGCCGGATCGAATCTCGCTCCATGCAACTTTTTTTTGTAATTCATATATATAATTCCCGGCAATCAGTTGCAACAATTATGCATATAATAAGTTGTTGAAAGTCGTTTGTCGTGGAAAAACTGGCGACTTCGAACATCATTATGTTTTCCGCAAACAAAGTTGTATTTCACAAATGTTATTAATTGTCTTCTTAATGTTAACCACGTATAGTTAACGGAAGACGTAGAAACGAATACGTATAGCGTAAGTCAAACGTTCGAATTAGAATAGAGACCCCACGAACACAAACTTGCTGTGGCAGGTATGAAATATAAACTCCGTTACTCGCTCGTTACACTTGAAGGACAGATGTTGAATGGGCCGAAACGAGCCGCCCCATAACAGCGTAGTTGCCTGCTAACTTCGAAAGAAGGTAGATGCGGTCCCTAGCGCAACTTATAACATCGTCGAAAATCAGTGTGGACGGGACAGCTTTGGTACACCCTGTTAAACAAATGGAAAAATGGAGGCGGTACAATTGGAGAGCGATCCGCCTTCACCAACATGCATAAGCAATTCAATAATAGTTTATATATATATATATATAATTGCAAAAAACTAATAATAAAAAAATATTGCATGGCGCGAGATTCGATCAGGCGACCTTCGGATTACGAACCCCAGCGCATACCGCTGCGCTATGACGCTGTAGATAATCATTAATCGTAGAGAGTATTTCACCGCAACGGTTTCTTTTAACTGTCGATTTTCTCGACAAAGGCTGAGAAGTGCATCTTGGTGCTTTGCCACATTACACCTCTGGCCATGAGCTTTTATTATGCGCAGTATGAATCGAATCTGAATTTCACAATTGTCGGCCTCCCCTTGTAAGTTCTAGGCGACTGATGACCTCAGAAGTTGAGTCCCATAGTACTCAGAGCCATTTGAAACATTTTTGAACCACTCTTCCTGACAACCGCTCACTTCCGCTCCGAAGCTGCACCGTCCCTCAGACATCACTCGCTGTAGCTAATAGCTACTTCCCCAATGGGATGACACTTCTGTGAAATGTGATACAGCTGTCGTGTCGGACAATGTAGTGACTGCAAAAAGTTATCCTTCTCCATTGTTTTATTTACTAGGTGACAGACGCGCAGTGCAGTGACATTTTCCTCTGCTGTGTCGTCGCTCACATGACGCCATAAATAACCGCAAGTGAAGGACAGCTACTTAACTGTCTCTCAGATACGGCGAAACCGCACCTACGTCATGAAAGTTTTCCCGGAAGGAAATGGTTTTCTGTCGTCTTCCGTAGACAAGCGGATAATCTCGTAACGTGTGGCTGAAGGCAAAGAGTATCGCTACGTGTGCACTGCTGCTTATACATACGGGAATACGAGAGAGGCGGTAAAATCTCCGGAAATTCGTAAGACATCGAAAGGTTAAGACGTGATATGACAGAGATGGATCGCCTGCTAATGTGACACATCCGGGTTCCCGGTAGGGCTGCTGGTTACCCATGGATAGTTTCAGCCTAGTGTGCACGCAATCAACGCAGCGTAGAGTGCGGATATGTAAATATTTGTTAAGTATGTTTATGGTAAAGGTCAAAACATGTCGTAACTCGTCCGTAGCCTAACAGAAAACAACACTCGAAATCTGTTTTTAGCTGCAGAAAGAATGAAAGCAAGCTCATGTAGTCTCAAACTATTCCAATGACGACGGCAGGCAGCAAAGTACCTGGCAATTTAGTTTAACGGAAGGAATACAGTGTTGAAACCAATTTGTAAGAAGAATGTCCGCAGAAGTGAAAGCACAATAATGGATTGAACTCGTAGTGAAAAATATTATGCTAAAGGAATTGCATTGAATAGGAGACGACTAAGTGAGGTGGACAGGTTTTATTGTTTGCACAGCAAAACTACTGACTGTGACGAAGTATAGAGGACACAATGGCAACCTTTTCAGAAAAAGAATAACTTGTCAACATCAAACATCAAATTAAATGTTTGGAAGTATATTCTGAAACTATTATTCTGCAATGTAGCTTGATATGGAAGTGAAACGATGACGATAAACAATACAAATCGGAATAGAATAAGAGCTTCTCTGATGTGGTGTTACAAAAAAATGCTGAAGGGTACATGGAGAAATTGGCTAACTAATCTAACTCTTGTAGGGGAGAACAGAAATTTGTTGCAAACGGATCAATTGGCAAAACACACACAGAGGCAGCAAGGACACAATGTTGTTCAGAAAAGGCTTCCTAACACTTAAATTTATAATCAATGTTATTATGTTTTTAATTTTCAGAAAAGCTCGTCTTGCCATTGCCAGTCTGAATTTTGTATCCTTTTTAGGGCGTCCATCGTCAATTATTTTGCTGCCCAAATATCAAAACTTATCATTTAATTCTATCGTCTCATTTCCCAAAGTAGTTAATTCACTATCATCTGATTTAATTTGGCATCATCCGATTACTCCCTTGATTTACTTTTGCTAATATTCATCTTGTAGCTACTTTTCAAGGCACTGACAAATCCATTCAACAGATCTCCCAGTCTTTTGTCGTCTGCGACAGAGTTACAATGTCACAGTAACAATATAAGCTATGGTAAACAATAGCCATACGTTTTAAATGATATGAAATTAGTCATTCTTCGAATTAAATTTCATTTCCTACTTCAAAAGCAGTGAAGTAATAATTACCTATTAATATAAAGAATCACTGATTCCTGAAACTTTAAACTTTATGTCAAGACGAACTCGAAATTAAAATGTGTATTTACAGAATTTTCTTAACCGTAATTGGTATGGCAGCAGGAATGTGAACAGATATCCTGACACTAGATGCTTTTTAAATTTCTGCATTATAACTGGCTAAATATTTGCTCAAAATTCGTACTTGTCCGTCTGTTGGACGCCGACCTGTCCTGAGCCATTAACCTAATTCCTTTTAACTTCTTTTAGATATTACTACAGCTCCTGCATTTTATTGCGTATCGCTTCATGGCCCCAGAAAATGAGATAATACAGACGTTCGTATGTCTTCTGTGCGTAACTATTTTGTGGTCGCGCATTTAAGTATCTTCACAGATGTGAACCGTATCGAAGAAATGTAAAAAGGGTAGTTCTCAGTGTTAATGTACTCGTAAACTTTGTGTAATAAGTACTTAACAGGCGATATTACTTTACTATTCAAACGTATTCAGAAGCGATACCTGCACACTTTTGCACGATCAGCATTCCCGCACAACGCCTTGCAGACTTGCTGTCTGTATTACCATGTTTTACGTAGTCAGAGCTAATCCGATGCGATGGTTGCCAGCATAAACATGCCCCGAAATGCTGATCTCTTGGTTCGTGTATCCATGTCCGTTATGAATGTTACTAGACATATTTATTGGTTTTCCTATTACGCGTTTCACAGGACTATTAATCTGTATTTTCAATTTAGATGTATGTTGTCACTTTCCTCTCATTTACTTACAACAATACAACATTACTGATTCGTTTCAAAGGCCCAAATTTCGCATGTTCTTATATATTTTTGTCTGCTACGGATTTTGACGACATTACAGTGCTGGTCACTCCTAAAAATAACGCCATATT
Source organism: Schistocerca serialis cubense (assembly GCF_023864345.2). NCBI lineage: Eukaryota > Metazoa > Arthropoda > Insecta > Orthoptera > Acrididae > Schistocerca > Schistocerca serialis. Next base: position 96,301,996 of record NC_064644.1, read on the forward strand.
CAGTTACTACGCTGATGAAAAACAAATACGGTTTTGCAAAATTGAGTTTATTTTAAGACTATATAGTATATTACACGACGTAAATAAACTATCCATGGTATTTGAAACTATATGTATTTCTTGCCAACTTTAGTTACCTGAAGATTATGTACATTTATTTCTGAAATGAAATGACTGTCATAGAAATCGCGTATCCAATTTTCTTGACGTATCTGTGTACACAGAAAAGGATATTAAACAAATTTATCATAATGTGACTGGCTAATCTTTACATGTGTCCGCAATTGTTAACATGTGAGCCGTTTCTATCAATCTGATCGTAAGTTCTTCGCTGAAGTTACGAATGTTTCGATGACAAAATGCCGTTGTGGTTATTCTATGTGTATTGTTGATAGTTGGAATGTATAACCGCAAGCAAAAGAAACTCTAGCGCAACCGAAATTCGATTACCTAATATCTTCGTGAAGTAATGACAAATATATTTTGTTTTGACTGCTGTACTTGCACCGATTTGTTAGCATTCTTTTCGTTAGTAGCAAGACAGTAACAAGTTGTGGATGTAGTAAGTAAAGAGAAGAAATATCACCAGCTGCCAGTAGGACTCGTGCACTCAAAGTTCCGTACAAACATAATTATGTACATAAGCAATTCTTTCTTTCCGCGGATCGAGAATCTCGATCATTTTGGCTGTTATTGACATTGATACTGGCAAGATATTGGTCCTGGGGATTCCAAAATTTCCAAGAATGTTTTAATTCCAATAAAATGTCGTGTAGAAGGAAGGCGACCACTGTTAAAATAATCAGCAATTCACCATTTAGGCTGACTGGGTCGCAATGGTAAAAGTCAGACATCAGGCAAGGAATGACTTAACTGCTCTTAAGACGCGTTTCGGAATTTATTCTCCGTCAGATATCCAGGATCGCTTACTACACGTAGATATTTCGCTTCAAGTTGTATGTGAAATAAACATTCGCAGACAACCTGAAAGCTATATCTACGTGCAGTAATCACTCCTGGATATCTGATGAGGGATGAATTCCGAAACACGTCATGTGTTTATTATATCCCCTAGGGACCACACACACTAATATGTGACATAGTTTTCAACTTGATACATCTACACGTCTCTGAGAAAAAGGAGTCTAAACAGACGGACTGACACACAGCAGTCTCATAAAAAATGGTCTAGTTATAAATTTACACTTTTCGGATTATAGTACGAAACTGTGCTTGGCAAATTTCGTGATTGTAGGCCAGCGGAAAATACCCTATAGGTTTTGATGAATTCGTTTGCGAGTATCAAAATATATGGCATAAATGGCCGTATCTTTTGGCTGTACTGACTGAGAAGCTCCAATGTTTTACACCGCCAAGGACCTACAGATCTCAGTATGTGACATGAACTTCAACTCGATACGTTCGCACATTCCCGAGGAAAGGAGGTTTTAACAGAGGGACGAATATACAGAGAGTCAGATAAGAAATGAAAAAAAAATCATGTGATATAATTACAATTCTAAAGTTTTCGAAATTTTTGCTTTGGTTGTACTGTTGACTTTTTGTCAAATTTCATGATACTAGGCCAACGGGAAGTAGCCTATACGTTTTGATGAGCGTGTTAGCGAGTGTCAAAATATGTAATATAAATGGCTGTATCTGTTGGTTGCATTGACTTAGAAGCTTCAGTATTTTACACCGCGAAGGGAGCATACACCTCAGCACATGACTTAAATTTCTACTTGATACTTCTACCCGTTCCTCAGAAAAAAGGATTTTTTATAACTGGACAGACCGACTGAGTCACAGAACCCTAAAAACGATGAAAGGTACTGTAAAGTAAATATGATGGTGATCAGTATTTAGTTTTAAGAGTAGATGAAAATGGTAGTTTTATTTGAAAATTACCGTGACTATGACTCCTTATTGTACCTTCTAAAACTGTTAGTTCTGCTGGAAAAAGGAAAATTAGGGCAAAAAACTGTGACACCATTATACGTCATGCAGTGGATTTTTTGCTACCCGCCCAAGGCTTAACGAAGCAATATAAACATATCATATTACATATTTCAGCTGCGTTTACTCCCCATACTTGACGAAACGTTGTAATAACTTACTGTCGCACGCCTTTGTAGAGCCTCCTTCTACATTAATTTTATTGGCAGACTGATAAAATTTCCGAAAGCTCCGTAGACTTAAAATTAAAATTTCCTGGAGCAAAGGCTGCACAAGAGTTTCTGTGTCAGTGTACCACAGTAATATACAATGCAACCGTTTCCGAAATTTCATCGCCCATATTTCAGCTGAAAAACATTTCTGGGGGACCAGTGGCGGGATATTGCAACCTAACAGAGTTACTGCCCATACTGTGAGCTCCAGTAGAAAGTATTCGCAAAGAGCCGGAATGTCCCGGACGTAGTACTTAAAGGAAGCTGGTGGCCAGAGAGTTGGCAACTGCTGGGAAGAGTTAGTCACATTTTATTCGAATAATGAATAACGACTACAGATAAAAAATATTTTTCGCTATCGTGGACTGTGAGGAGCGAATTCGATTAATACTGTTTTACAATATCCCAACTGAAAGGTAGTTTTCTCATGTTACAGTAAGCTACCGCTAAATATAGAATTTTAACGAAGGTTAACGATATTGCATGTCTTTGTTTCAAATTATGTTTTTCATTAGTCAATAGGAAAGAAAGGAAATCTCGATTTTGTTTTCTGTTGTCCATTACGTGAACGAGAAATGGGTAGAAGCAATTCATTGTTTTCTCGCGACGATCGTAACTAAATATAACTTAATTCCCTGCGCAGAATGAGCAGTCGAAATGCTGCTGATAGCCAACAGATGGCAGCGTATTTGTCGTAATATTTAGACAGTGACAGTATAACAACTACTATAAAATTGCTTAATGTAAATTCCTTTTCCTATTAGGCCAAAAAAGAATTGTAACTGCAAAGCGTTTAATTAAAAATGTATTGTTTGCGACTGGCAACAGCTGTTACGTATTTTAGAAGAATAATCATGGAGCCAGTCGGAGTGGCCGTGCGGTTCTAGGCGCTACAGTCTGGAACCGGGCGACCACTACGGTCGCAGGTTCGAATCCTGCCTCGGGCGTGGATGTGTGTGATGTCCTTAGGTTAGTTAGGTTTAATTAGTTCTAAGTTCTCGGCGACTGATGACCTCAGAAGCTAAGTCGCATAGTGCTCGGAGCCATTTGACTAATCATTGGGCATGACTACACAGGCGAGACGAAGTATTTGGTAACGACGGCAGTTAAAATGCTCCGACTCAATCTTATTTATTAATTCTTGAGTGTTTCTCGAGTGTTTGGTATCCCCCCCCCCCCCCTCCCATGTGGTATTGTAGGAGTTTTGGAGCATTTTAGAGGAACGTTGCTAGATTTGTTACCAGCAGGTTCGATCAAGTCGAGAGTGTTACAGAGATGCTCGGTTAACTCAAATCGGAATCCCTGGAAGGAAAGAGATGTTCTTTTCGCGGAACATTACTGAGAAAATATAGAGAACCGAGAATCGGCACTTGAAGTTGACTTGAGAACGATCCTACTCCGGCAATGTAAATTTCTCGTTAGGACCAGGAATAAGAGAAATTAGGGCTCTTGCAAAGGCATATAGACAGTCTTTTTTCCCTCGCTCTGTTTGCAAGTGGAGAAGAAAGGAAAATACTAGTAGTAATACAAGGTACCCCCTGCCATATACCTTACGGCGACTTCCGGAAAATTTATGTACGTGCAGGTATACTCCTAAATAGAAATATAAAGTATTATTATTATTACTATTATTATTACACTTTCTCCTCTGTTATGCTTTGGACTCAGGTTCACAATTTCCAACTTATTACATGATACACTTTAAGACGAAATTCAGAAAGAAGCATTGGTTTAGCACTACTATAACTATTTATTTTCTTGTTCAGGACTAGGAAATTACGGTTAAGCAGAACATAACTGGTAGCTGGCAGAATGGTGATTAAAATATTTGTTCCAATCACTACACTCACAGATGTACACGAATAAAAACAGTTACTAGCTGCTTATATACAATAATGAGCTACGAATAAGGAATACATTTCAAATTCAAGAAGATCCATATTTGCAGTTCTACATTAGTTATAAAAAGAATGTACTTTATACAGGTTTTAAATTAATTTACAGCACAGCTATGTTTTTGAAACATCTCATCAGGAACTTTATTTGATTTTGGAAAGTTTGCCATCTTAACATAAAAAATACGTTCAAAAAATGCCGAATAGGGCATAGTTGTGTTTCATCTCCTGAACATTTGTGCAAAGATCTTTATACAACGTTTACTTTGAACAGAAGACTAGAGAAATCATCAATTGAGCTCGAAATTTACTTCTACATATGAAGGGTGTCTCAGTTACTCCTACCAATCTGTTTTAAGCAACCCGCACTTCTTGTGAGTCGCATCTGTATCCAAACTGGTGACAGCAACTTGATCAGAGCTTTGAACGACTGTTATCAAACGGAATAATACTGCAAAAACGAACAAGCGAGGACTGGCCACGAGTTACATGGCGTTTTTGGACCCAGATATATCTTACTTCTACCATACTTAGCGAAGTGTCTCCAGCCTTTCATTATGTAATTATCGGTGTGGTCGCTCAAGTTTTGAATGTCTCTGTTAGTTTACTCCGTTTATAGTACTTAATCTTTTGTAAATGACTCAGAAACATTGCCTTATTAAGTGTTCTTCAGTATCGGAAATAACGAAATTAACAGGAGATATCAAAATAGTATGCATGGAAGTAACAACTTTCTGATATATAACCCAGCGAAAAGATTAATGTATGAGTCGCCGCGATAATGTGCTGAAGTAATTTAGTAAACAATATCTGTGCAGTAGGTCAAACATGTCTTCGTACAGTTTACCAGTTATTCTGCGACATTTTGACAATGTGCTTCCCATCTCCTAAACGAATTGGCCCTCAACATGCTTCTGTCATATTCAGGTTCCACGAAACGACATTGGTAGGGGCACCTGAATTACCCTGTATGTTAATCTTTTCATTGGGTTATCTACTGGAAAGTTGTTTCTTCCGCACTTCCCATTTTGATATCTCCTGTTCATTTCGTTGTTTCCGACGGTCAAACATATTTTACAAGGCAACATTTCTGAATCATTTGCCAAAGATTAAGTGCTACAAAAGAAGTAAACATAAGAGACATCCAAAACGTGTATGACTACACTGCTAATCACAGAAGGAAATACTGGAAACACTTGGGTAAGTATGGCAGACGTAAGGCACATCTTGAGCAAAAATATCGTGTAACTCATGGCTAATTCTCACTTGTATTATTTGCAATACGATACCGTTTGCTAACAGTCGCCCAAAGTGCTGAGATGAAACTTCCCAAGCTGCCGGTGGTAGGACTTCGTACCAATACTGGAGATTTCCTGCGTTACTTCTTTCGCACATACTGTCTCTATATGCACCATATTCTCCCTTTTATTATTCTTATGATGCCTACATGAGACAGACGATGGGTGCAGAGGGATGGATAGTCGTACAGTCTTTCTGGAAAACAGGATCTCTAATTTAGCAACAAGGTTTAGAGGGAGAGAGGGGGGGGGGGGGGGGGGAGGCGTCTTACTTCCAAGTTTTGCTCGAGCATTTCTTTTACACCTGCATTTCGGCTATATAGATCCACTACACCGATCTGTTACGATCTTAACAACGCATTTCTGTATTCGTTCAATGCTGCTGTTATGTCTACTGGATAAGGACTCCAGACACTCGTAAAATACACTGGAATTCGTCTTATTAGCGTATTGTATGTAATTTCTTTTATAAATGCACTGTAGTTTCCCAGAATCCTTCCAGCAAATCTGAGGCTACTATCTGCCTCCTATAAAACTCGCCTTACATGGACAGTACAGCTACTCTGGTCACGGAAATAAGAGTGACTGCAGAGTCAGTTGGATCGGGACAGTAGAGTACTGTAGCTGCTGCGGCCATTTGACTGCGAAACGTTTTTCCATTTTTCCATCTTTTATTTTTTATGCTGTACAAATTATTTGTAAATTATTTACCACGCATTAAACGCGCTGAACCTCGGAAAGGAACAATGGTTATACGCAACAGTGGGCTTGCCGCGAAATACACAAAATAAGATAGTAGTTTACGTTATTCGTGAATTAAAGTTACGAATAACGCATAACGATTACTTATACACTCAAATGGGACCTTGATAGAGGAACTTAAAACTACTGTAAGCAATGAACAGAAGCTGTTCTCGCAACATCCTGATGCAATTTATTTTTCATTTTTCATTATTCGCTTCACATGACCATGAAAAAGCGTATCACATTTCCCTTCACTACGTCTAGCTTGCACCCAGGGCTACGCTATGTGGAATTTAGATTTTCTTTGCAAGTCCTACAGACTCTGTTGGCCGCCTGGTGTCCGAGTCGTATGTCACTTAAATTTAACTGTCCAACCTGAAAACGTGAGTGATTTCTGTTTAATTGTGAGACATGAGAGAGATGGCTGACATATAGGTGTGTATAACAGCAAACAAATTATAATGCGTTCTTAATTTTTCAGAGTGTGATATATGGCAAGGGCAGCTTCCTGTCATCATCATACATACGAGGTCTGTAGGGCAAAAAGCAATGACTGAAACAACGAGCATAAGTGAGCGCAAGTGTTGATTTCAGCGTATGAGAATGTTTACGACGCAGAGCAAATCACCAACTTGTCTATACACAGAAAAATCAAATATTTAGTATCTATTACTTATTTATCTGGTTAGCACTACGGTGAGGAGCGCGATAAGCTTAAAATCATTGTGACGTTGCTCTAGGATTTTGTTTAATCCAGACGGTTCTCTTCAATGCACTGCGTCTAGCAAGGCGATCATCTGATCATATGGCAGCAACTCTTCGTCTCTCTCCGAAAGATCCGAACGTCTATGCAGCTGTTCCGAAGATGTTTCGGTTTCGCGTGTCTTTTGATTCTGTACCCACTGACGTTAGGTCATTTTTGACGTTCATGTAATACGATAAGCTTTACTGCCATCCTTAGCCTGGCGTTCTTCACATAGTGTGGTCAGGGAGGGGAACGCCTTGGGGTCATATTTCTTAGCAATGAAGTTAGACTTTGCCCGCTTAGAGACTGCTGGCGGCGGACCAACAGCAAAAGATGACGTATTACGCTTCATGGCGTGTCATCTGCCCTGATGCCACCCACTCCGCCGGCCGGAGTGGCCGTGCGGTTCTAGGCGCTACAGTCTGGAGCCGCGTGACCGCTACGGTTGCAGGTTCGAATCCTGCCTCGGGCATGGATGTGTGTGATGTCCTTAGGTTAGTTAGGAGTAAGTTGTTCTAAGTTCTAGGGACTGATGAGCACAGCAGTTAAGTCCCATAGTGCTCAGAGCCATTTCAACCATTTTGAACCACCCACTCCGATCAGGGGGCCTCCCCACGGGGGCCACCCAGCCGCAGCAAAGGCCAGCTGGCAGGATGGCCATTGCCGGGAGCCCTGATGACCCAGGGCGACGGGCATCTACTCCTTGGCATACGTGGGGGAGTTAATGACGCAGGCACCAGCAGAGCGATCCCTGTGTTGTCAGGGGGCTACAACCAACAGGGTACATGGCGGCCCCACCACAACGGACTATCTACCGTGCTAGATATGAGGTGCAAAGAAGTCCATGGTCATCGTCGGCGCAGAAAGCGACACTGCATACTGGAAAACGCACCCAGGAAGGTGTCCTCGCCCAACGGATAGAGAATGAGCGGACTGCAATGAGACGACGAAAAAGTGGGCTATGGATCTCAATGCAAAATAGACACGATGCACCATGTAAGGCGGCCTTCCTTCATTGCTCGCTCTTCGGGAAAATTTTGAAAAATTCAGGTCAAACCCTACAGGGACCCATTACATAAAGACTGAAACGTGAGATGCACCTTTTAGCCGCCTCTTATGACAGGCAGGAATACCTCAGGCCTATTCCAACCCATGGACCCGAGGGGGGAGGGCATATATGGACTCCTGTATGGTAGCACTGGTCGATAGCTTGTAGATTGCTCAAGGAGTCACTTTTATAGTTATTTTTATTGTTGTAGGTAAGCTTCAGTTCCAGTTTGC